>NC_061111.1:233005914-233078276 GCF_002878395.1 Capsicum annuum | reverse complement strand
AGGGATATAGACCTACAAGAAGGTAAGGAAATAATGGAAACTTTGAGCAGATTATGTAGGCCTTTCAAGATCAAAAAGAAAGAACAATTACTTAGATCTACAGGGAGTTGTGAAACAAAAGAGGATGGAGAAGCCAATGGAACCAAACTTGTATCTTTGTGAGAATTTACATCGTCAGATTTGGTTTTTAGGGGGGGTATATAACATGTTAACTTTATGCTTAAAAGAGTGCTTCCAACAAATGAATATTTGAAGTACTAAGATAGATTGAAGTGTAAAAGAAGGACCAAAGAGAGATTCCCCAAGACCTTAATTTAGGAACATCTTGAATGAATTTAAGCCGGGGGTCTATCGGAAACAGCCTAGTGGTATGGACTGCGTACATCTTACCCTCCCCAGACCCCACTATGTGGGAATATGTGGGAATATACTGGGTTTGTTGTTGTTGTTGTTGAATGAATTTAAGAAACAATCAACAAAGAGCTCTGAAGGAATTTTATGGAATCTTAAAAATCAAAAGAAGAATTTGAAGGCATCTTATTGTTATTCATAAATGCTTTCTTTAAAATACACCAAGTCCTACATAGAAACTGTGCCAATTATTTATAAGTATCTTCTTTCATGCATCAAAATCCAAAGAACTATGGTATGTTCCGAAACAGTTCTATTAGTCACTGCACCTAACAGAGTTTAGTTTTGCTGAATTACCCAATGAATATTGGAAATAGACCACTTTGTTTCCACGACATTGTGACTTCTAGAAAACAGACTAAGATTTGGCCAGTATTATACATGCATTTATTATTTCTTTGGGTCTAATAGAATGGTGGATGCATATTGGCCTACTGTAAGTACAGAAATACTTACAATCCAATTAAGAGAAATGCTCCCGTGTGCATCAGAATAGCACCTTCACCAGAAGGTTTTGAAGTGTTCATGCTTCTTGCACAGAACCAACTCTCATGAATTGATGTTACAAGATCTGTCCACAAAAAATGGCAAAGCTAGCTTTAAGGTGGTGCTTGTTTTAAAAAACAAACCAGTTTCATTTTTATTTTTATTTTTGATAAAGGCAAAGTAAAAACAAACCAGTTGTTCTGGTTTTAGTAATCCTTTCCAAAGAATTGCAATTACAACAAACTTAAACACGTATCCAGGCATGACAGTTTGTGTTTTGCTCGGCATTTTTGACTGGGTGCACAAACAAATGCTATCAAACCCTATAAGCAGTCAACGAAGCAACCACCACAAAAACTGTTATTAAGAAAAGATCAGGTGTATTGCATTTGCTTCTCCATATCAGGTGCAAGAGACGAACACGAATGTAGGTACCCATCACTATCTCTACACATTTCAACCAAACAAACAGCTCCAAGCTTCTGAACTTTGGAACTACCACGAAGTGGCATACAGTTCAGATGACAGGTTAAAAATAAAACACGTCCGGAACTCAAAGTCACACATGATATGTTTTCATTTGTAAGCAGCAATAACTCACATTGATTCTGTCCAATGACAAAGATCTCTGTCTGCAGTTTGTTTCTCTTGACAAAACTGACAAGTTCACACATTTCAGTTGGATCTGCCTTTATACCCTCTTGCTCTGCACTACAAACATAAACATAAGTCTTTAAACCTACACCCATTTCCAGAAGCATAAAGTGAAGTGAAAAAGAAAACCAGATTTGCACATAGTGACTACCGTAAAGTCTCTGAAAAGAAATATATTTTCGGAGGTAAGTGTTCAAAGTTTCTTCTGTTACTTCACAACTAAAGCATGATTACGGGTCGGAGTGCAGCTACAGAAGTGGAAAGCTAAAAGAACCTTCCTAAAGATACCCATATTTGGTCTATTTTTGGAGCACGTGTGATGTTCATATACGTACAGACGATTCAATGAACTCTGCAAAAGCATCTTTTTTGCATAAAGCAATCAGTGCTCATGTATAAAGCTCGGATACAGGGTGTGTCTGCAGTCTTCTCTTCTACGTTTCTCAGGTTTATTTAGCAGCTAAAACTACATTAAAATATAGAACCTCAAAGAAAAACGATTAAAAAAAACCTGGGAATAACGAGTCGAGTTGCTTATACTGAAGCAGAAAAGACCATAACATTATGGCAAAAGCAGAAAAAAGATCTTTTTATCAAAGTGCTGGTGAAATTTAGGGGAAAAGGGTTTCGATCAACAGTCACGCAAGTTCAGGCGAGTGGAGAAGCCTATCCATTATCAGTATGTTTGAAAAGGGTAACATCCCACCCCACCCCCAAGAAAACAAAAGAAATCTACGGGTACCCTGCATAACTATAGCTGAGCTCCAGTATTTAACAGCTTAGCTACTGTCTATAGTGTAAACTTGGACAGAAACATTTCACCTAGGCTTACCAATATATTAGCAAGATGCCTCTGGTGCTTTATCACTAAAACAATTATTTTGCAACTTAAGAATATATATTTAGTGCAATAGTGGCACCAGAAGTAACTTAAATAAAGAAAAAGAGAAATGTCCTTCAAAATAGATGACACTGCTCATATCGTGATTTTATCTCTTCTTGATGAAACGATACCTTTGGTTTAGTGCAGTACAAATTTACATCATTCACGACATACTGAACCATTGTGTAGTGCAATAACTTCTAGTGTATTTTGTTGAATTGAGAATTGACTGCTAATCATTAAAAATGAGTTCCATGCAATATTCTTATAATTATGTTATTGTTGAATGCCAAGAGACTCATTAAGAATATTGTATGAATATTCTTTAGTGATTATGATGTGATAATGATAAGACCTATAACCTTTCGAAATCCACACAAATTATAGAAGATGGAACAAAATAGAAGAGGTCCATATAGACAAAATAAACTAGTTAGTGTTAAGGTTTACTAATGAAGCATGCTTACATTGGATCACTTTCTGCTAGAAGTCTCTTTAGACTATATAGAGATGTATATGTCACTAGAAATTATGGAAAACCTCTACACCCAGATATAGATTATTGGATAGATTCAAAGCAACACGGTGGTGAGGTTCTTGTAGGTAAACCCAAGTAACTTGTGATTGAGGCGTAGATGTTGTTGTATGGCATAATAATTAGAGAACACCAAAAAGAAGGAAACTTTTATTATTTCAATCTAGCCAAAGCAACTCTGTGAAGAGTCCACTATATATTGTTGACCAATCAATTCAGCAAGACAGTACCTTTTTCTTATCTCTGTTAATAGGTAACAGGTATACGCATCAGAACCTCAATAATTTGATATATGCTTAAGTAACTTAGAACAGTCAGTTCTACGTTGCCTGGCTGGTCAAGTTGTAGTTCCACGTATTCTTGTCTCTTTATGTTTACTGTTATTAACAATTTAACACAATGGTGAAAATATCGTCCTCAAATTTTCTCGTATGTCTCACGTGTCTCTCAGACCAAGATAGCCCAAGGTCAATATTATCAATCCATATCACCTGACCTGATATGTCAACCCTCTGATTTTACCCATTTAGCACCATGTTATCATGTAGTCAACAATCAACATTGGTCTTTAACTAATCAACACCAGGTCATTGATAAAATTCCTAATTAGTGTCAAGTCAGCACTGTATATTTCATCAAACCATTTGTCAACCTGGCTAGATGATCATTTTATCAGCAATCAATCAAAGTTGGTGGTGCACATCTATTCAATTTCAATCATGACTCATGAATACATGGTGTGGTAGTCCCATGGACACATCAATGTCAAGCGCCAAGTCAATTTTATATAAGCATACAATTCAAGTTAAGAACAGTAACTTCTTTCGGGTATATTCAACTTCAGTTTTCAGCTTTAATTTGCAAACTCAAATATTTAACAGTTTCGAGTTAGACAGGATGTATTGAAAGTGAAGAATATAATTGTATGTTATTGTTGAAAGTTAAAAGAATCATTACGAATCCGGTGTAAAATACTCTTAACTAATATTCAATAAAAATTAGAAACCCAGGAACTAGAAAACTCTCCTTATGTAACTTCAAAAACCTTATTACAGAATCCTTTTATGTTGTCCACCATCCAATCACCAAAAGTTCCTCTTTCCTTTTCTCCAAAAACTTTTCCATGCTCACAGGCTATTAGCAAGGAGTTCAATAACTAAAAAACAGTTCCTTTACCAGCTATGGACAGCGGTGGAGCAAGTACGAGGGAAGGGGGTCCCTTCGCTGAAAAATACATTGTGCAAATAGGGTTAAAAAAATATTCTTTTAGTTATATATAAATTGTTGACTTACCTTGATATAGGGGAAAATTCACGTGTAGTGATATCGGGAGTTCAAAAGTTGCTTTAAGTCACAATTTTGAATCCCAACTATGACATTTTGTGTTGAATGCCCTTACATAAATTCCTGGCTCTGCCACTGGTTTAGTGGCAGGATACAATAAAACTAAAAGTGTTTACAAATGTGTCAGAAAGTCCTAGCCTCATTAAATGGACCTGCATCCCGAAACTTAAGTCGCCACCTTAACTTCATTAAAGTAGGTTAACAAATTTCGCCAACAATTTCATTACTCGAAGGGCATTCTCCATCTAAAGCCTGGAACAGTTCAAAAAGCAAATTTTGCAAAAAATACCATAAGGAAGAAAGAGCTAATCTACTCTCCTACACCATCCGAGGCGTTTCTCCCCAAGCATATATGCCGACAGCTTGTAACATTCAGGTTCGTCTGCCTACTTTAGATGATCATCTTTGTCAACTAGAAGTAGGACTTTTCTGTAGGGAAAGAATTCTACTTTCTTCTCCAATCTAATCACTTTGATGATTTGTGAATCCACAATTTTTCTAACTAACATCTAACAACAAAAAAACCTTCAAAAGTCAAGAAGCACTCAATTTCATTGAACCTTATCCAAGTTAAATACTGAAATCACACAAGTGATATCACCACAAATCAGAGCAATGAAGCTTGATGCAGTTATGCAGTTAACTTATTAATATCTCTGAAAAGAGATTACTCTAGTATACAAATTATAACCAACTCCAAAAAATAACAATGTAAAACTGCCCTGAGAAACCAAAAACCGAATACCCTTTCTGAACTTATTATGCTCATGAAAAATTAATACTAGGAAATCCAAATCGCATTGTTTTAAGTAACCAGTCAGCTACCTTAAAACAAACACTAACAGAAAAGAGCTACGAATGGTTATTCCCTATTTTGCTCGACATCTTCAAAAACATCCACGGGTGTGTGTCCAATACTCCAAAATAGTGCATTTTTGGAGCATCTACGACAATATTTTTGGAGAGTCCAAGCAACATAGGTTTTTCTATAATTTCCCTTACATAGTAGACATGAGACGAGAAGGGCCATTAGGATCGTAATTTAAAAGCAAAGCAGCCTTCAATGGTTGACCTGAAAGTGAAAGAATCCATCTCAGCTAACTACACATGCTAAGGTAAAAAAGAACACATAAACTTCTTCAAAAATGCTATATTCATTCACAGACCTGAACCAACATTGGTCGAAATTGATCTTTCCCAGATTTTATGCACATAAGGCCAGTCCATTGTGTTCTTTTGCCTGCACAAAGCAACACACTCAGCTCCAAATCATTTGCACTAGAGAGATAAAAACAACAACAACCAGAAACAAAGCCCCCTCCCCCCCCCCCCCCCCCCCAAAAAAAAAGCAATTCGATGCACTAAAGCTCCCGCTATATGCGGGGTCCAAAAAGGGCCGAACCACAAGGCTCTATTGATTTTCATGAACATTTTGCAGATATAATTAAAAAAAAAAAAATGGAAGCAATTCACTGTGAACAAAAAAAGACAGTTAAGTAACAGAGAAAGAGGTTCTTAGAGGAATTTCAACAAGCAGAATATAGGCACAAACAACTTTCCTTAGTATAAAACAACGAAAATAATCTCTAATTTAAAAACAAAATTTACCTGCTAGAGAGACTTGGATATAGCAGCTTCAGTAGACCACCAAAACTAGCAAAAATGGTGAGAGACTCTTTTGAGTTTTGCCCTTATTTTGGAGAAAAATGAGTCTATGGACCTCAAGTCTATAATTTAAAAAGAGCGATAAGTGAGTCCTGATCTTATTAAGTTAAAAAAATAAAATAGTTTAAACAACTAAAATAGCTATCGTCTCAATAATTTTACACAGTTATTGAACAACTTTATAAAGTTGTCGAATAACTTTGCCAAGTTGTTGAATAACTTTACGCAGTTATCGAACAACTTTGATAGTTATTGAACAACTTCGCAAAGTTGTCGAACAACTATCCAAGTTATTCGATAACTGCACATAGTTGTTGAAACGAAAATAGTTAAAAGAAAATTGAAATTTTTTTTGTTCCTTTCACCTAATTTTTAAAACTTGAATGATTCACTTAATTGGAAAACTTATTTGTCCCTTTTAATCCAAAGTTCCCTTATTGTGTTCATTTTCACGATAAATAATTTATTTTAGACATAAAGTTTATATTTTTTCGATAATATATTTTATAGTTTACATTCGGTCATGACTTTTATTTCTAAAGAGTCTATCTATGCTTCAGTAGCGAAAAATTTTATGGTGGGAGAAGCACAAATATGACTTGGCGTAAGAGGGTAATTATTGAGAAAAGGCATCGTTTCCATTTCAAACTATACAAGAAAAATCGAAGTCACACCTAAACTATACTAGTGACCTATTACACATCTAAACTATAAAAAAGTGAAACTTTTTATACCCTGAAAAGCATTATACCATTTGCACGTGGTGGGGTGTTGCACACGCACCTGCCACATCAGCATAATACGAAAAAAATAATAAATTTATTATGTTCATAAATTTTTTTTTCTTTTTAATTTAAATTCTTTTTCTTTCTTCTTCAATATCCAAAACCTCCATTGTTAAGAGTTCAATTTTTTTCCTTTTTCTTTTCAATATCCAAACCTCTATTATTGTTCAAAACCTCCATTGTTATGAGCTCAAATTTCTTTTTCTTCCATGTCCAATTATAATTTCCCTCACTGAAGATAGTGCAATTATGCAATTTCAATTGAGCTCATAGTTTTTTTCTTTTTAATTTAAATTTTTTTTCTTTCTTCTTCAATATCCAAAACCTCCATTGTTATTCCAAACCTCTATTGTTATGAGTTCAATTTTTTTCTTTTTCTTCAATATCCAAAACATCCATTGTTATAAGCTCAAATTTCTTTTTCTTCAATGTCCAATTATAATTTCACTACCTTCAGTGCCATGCAATACAAAACCTCACTACCTCAATAGTACTATAATTTCCCCAAAACAAAAATCATCAAAACACCAACAACCACCTCAATCATCAAACAACAATAACAATGGACAGTGTTGATCAATTTTACAAGTCTCGTCAAAAAAATTTTGATCGACTTTTTTTTTTTTAATTTCAATGATTTTCAATAAGATGAGTAAAGAATTTTGAAAGTACAAGTATCACCAAATTGAATTGAACTTCTTCTCACATAAACAGATTAATTTGAAAGTACATCAACAAGATGAATTGAATTTAGAAAGCAATAGTTCAACTGCGTTTGGTGAACCTTCTTCTCACTTCAACACGCCGATTCAACTTCTCTTTTTCTCTACAAAGCCTACTATGGAAAAATCATTTTCGTCAACCACAAGGAGCAGTGGTTGTGAATTGAAAAAAAAATAAAGAAGAAAGAAGATTGAGAGAGAAATAGAAAAAAAATAAAAATTGGGTTGAAGAAGAGAGAATCTATGTGGGGCTGGGTGCTGGGATGGGGGTTTTAAAGAATAATTTTGGCTTTAGACTCGCCTTTTTTTCTTTTTAATTTAATTTTATTTTCACGTCAGATCTAAGGTGTAAATAGTTTCACTTTTTTATAGTTTAGGTGTGTAATAGGTCACTAGTATAGTTTAGGTATGACTTCGACTTTTCTTGTATAGTTTGGGGGTAAAAACGATGTTTTTTCCCAATAATTATTTTATAAGAAAAAAAAAGATGTGGGTCCTACTCCCATTGCCTCTCTCACTTTTTTTTCTTTTGTCAGTCCTATTTTCTTTTTTTACAATTAATCTTTCTACCTAATTTTTTGGAACACTTTTTGTTCATAAATTTCTCCTTTTACTCAATTACATTATGTTCAATCATATCTTTATCTTCTCTCGGTTATATTATGTTCAGTAATACATTTTTCTTCTCTGTGTGATGTTAATACATATATATGTCTGATTATTAGAGAGTTATTTATCTTGAATTTTTTATTTGCCAAACTAAAATTTATCATATTAATAAAATTTAATAGACCCATCTACTTTAACGAAATACAGGTAAGGTCTATATACATTCAAATCTCTTCACACCTACTTGTGAAATTAACTGAATTGGTGTTGTTGTTGTAATAAAATCTAATAAGTTGAATTTTGGCCTTTTCTCAATAGGAAGTCATTAATTTATTTTTTTGGTTTATTGTTTGGTACACTATCCATTTTTTGCTGTATATTTGTATTTAGTGTCGTGGTACTTTGTGCACTATATTTTTAAAATGAAAGAAAATGAAAGGACTGTCATTTTAACTCATATTTATTCTTACACAATAACTTAATGGTTAAAAATTAATATTTGTATTTTTATTCCTATCCTTGTTCATTGGAAATGACTTTAATGAATTAATCATCAAAATACTAATTACAGAACGTTATTAATTCTTTCAATATGTCTTGTCATGCTATTTAGTACGCACTTCACCATGAAATTAAAAAATATATATATTCATTTTATTTAAAATTTTAATCTTATGCTCTTAATTTTTTAAAATTCAGCAAAATCACCAAACTTGACTAATCTTTCTAAAACATACATTAAATATGGGGATAATACTCACAAAATAACTTGAACGTTGACTGAATTTTCAGTTGAGCATACTGAACTTTGCGGGGTTCCTATTACCCCTAGACTTTTTAAAGTGGATTTAATTCCCCTGAAACTCTATACCCAGTTTCGGCGGCTGGTGGTGTAATACACGCGTCAATCTTCCTTTTACACGTGTATTTGACGCGTGTACACGTGCCAACCTCATATTTATACATGTCCAAGTGGGAAGATATATACCATTAAAATACGAAAAAAAAAAAGTTTAGGAGGTAATAGGACCCTCGCAAAGTTCAATATGCTCAACTGAAAATTTGATCAAAATTCAAATATTTTTGTGAGTATTACCCCTTAAATATGCTTTAAAAGAGTAATATCTCAAGATAGATAGTCACATAATGTCATATGTTAGATTCTATGTATGAGCTACTACACATTATTATAAATATTTTTTCATTTTATTTGAAAAAAAATAAAATTAAACTTGTGTTGGTTATTCGAATGTACTTTTCTTACAAATTTTAAATATTAATTAAATATGAAATATAATTTAAATGAGGTTACTTGTAAGAAAATAAAAATATTAGGATAAGTTGAAAACAAAATTATAATGAAATCAAAAATAAATTATGAATGCATTTTTAATTTTATGTAGTAACTGATATTTTTCTAATTAAACATCAAATATTAAATAAAGTTAAAAAGAGGGTTTTATTTGAAAAGAAAGGAATAGTAAATAATAATGATGTGCTATAAAAGGTTTTAAGTAAACAAACTAAAAACAAACAAAAAACTTCTCGAGGAAAGTTAAAAGAAGTTGTCCCACAATTTACACTAGTCAATAATTAAAGCCCTCACACAAAAATGACTTGGCGCACCCCTCACACCATAAAAATTTTCCTTCAGTAGCCATAAATTCCATTGTTAAAGTTAAATTATCAACTAGACGTGCAATTTTATGTTGCTGAGGTAAAAATGGCTCAAGTGCACAAATAGCCATTTTGGGATCTATTTAAATCACCGTCTAAGTTCATAATTATTTTATATTCATTAGTGACTGAAGTTACGAATATTTGCGAACGAAGTTTGGAAATTTTGTGTATTAACAATCTTTCATCGTGTGAGTCACTAGTTTGACTTGATAAAGCTAAACTTCAAGTATGTAGAGGAAATTGAAGGAAAGGTGTCTTTTAAATTTTCAATGAAGGATTGGTGATATTGATCAATTTAAAGGGACATTAGGAAACTTGATTAAGTTAATTGTGGACTTGATTAATATTTTTAAAACTTTTTAATCTTTTCAAAAATATAAATCAACCCAACCTACACCCCTCTTCAATCCAAATCAACCGTCTATCTGCTCTCTTGACAGTTTCTCCCAACTAACAGTTCTGCAAATTTCTCCTTTCAATTTTCGGCGACTTCAACCTCCGACAATAAATAGTTGGACTTCGAGTTCCTTTTCTACTTCAACCTTCAATCGACGTGACAGTCTTGCTCTCCGGCCACAACAGCTTCAAATTCTTCATCGTTTCTTTTCTTCTTTCACAGGTAAAAGATTATGGTCTTTTTAGTTTTGAAGAAAACGAGGAACTTGAGCTAACTTCTCTTATAGTATTGGTTAAAATTTTCAATATTTGTTGTTTTAATTTGAAATACGGTCTGAATAAAACCGTAATTTCTAGCATTTCTTCTCTTCTCTTTTCGAATTGAATTATTATTTTTTGTTGTTTGTTGTATTTTTTGAAGTTTGATTTCTGTTGTTTGTGTTTATACAAACAAAACAACGATTTTGGTGTTTTTTCATATTGTGCCCATTGCTGGGTTGATTTGTTCTTGTTCTTGGTAAAAATGGTGATGTTGTTTTTCTGTTGAATAAAATTGTGCTACTATTTTTTTTCTCCAACAGATTACCCATATGATGCAATATATTAACCATCTGATGCAACAGATTTAGCATATGATGCAACAGAGCAATCATATAATGCAACAGAGGAACCATCAAATTAAAATTCTAATGCAACAGATTAACCATTTGATGCAACAGATTTAGCATATGATGTAATAGTTTAACCATCTGATGCAACAGACTAACCATATGTTATAATGGATTAACCATCTAATGCAACAGATTTACTATCGGATGCAACAGAGGAACCATCAGATTAAAAATTTGATGCAACAAATTAACCATTTGAAGCAACAAAGGAACCATTGGATTAAAGATCTGATGCAATAGATGAATCTCTTGTTGGATAAAATCTTATCAACTCTTCCAACAGGATATGTCCAAGACTTGATTTTTCTAACTGATCATTAATCTGTTGTGATAAACGACTCTTCCATTGGAAGAAATCTAAATAATATTGACTATTGATAATTGTTCCAACAGATCACTCATATGTTGAAAAAGATGTGTGACCTGTTGCATAGATCATTCATCTTTCTCAACAGATAAGTGATATATTTTTTATTATCACAATAGATTACTCAGTCATTGCTACAAGTTAGTTAACTGTTCTGACCGATCACTCATATGTTGCAACAGATGATATTGCTACAGATGTGTGATCTGTTGCATAGACCATTCATTTTTCTCAACAAATGAGTAATATGTTTTATATTGTTGCAGCAGATTACTCATGTATTGCAACAGGTTATTTAATTATTCCAACAGATCACTCATATGTTACAACAGATGTGTGATCTGTTGCATAGGCCATTCATCTGTCTTTGTGATCTGTTGCATAGACCATTCATCTGTCTTAAAAGATGAGTAATATATTTTGTATTATTGCAACAGATTACTCATCCGCTGCAACAGGTTGGTTATATGCTACAATAAATATCTTACCTGATGCAACAGATCAGTGATCTACTGGAACTGTTATTTTACTATTTTGCATGTTAGATTTACTATTATCGTTTTTTAATGATGCATTGATCAACTATAATATAATTTTTTATGTTCCTGTTAATTTTAGATAATGTGGCTCCCAAAAGAACAGAAACCAAATCAAGTCCAAGTAAAGGAACAAGTGAAGTAGCTAGGCAACATCCACCACTCTATGAGCTTGCTGTATAATATAAGAATAATAGCCACCTTAGCTTTCGCCAACATCATTTAAAGTTACTATGTGAAGAATCAAGCTTTGGTTGCATGGAGGGCACGGGATTATACTTGGAGGGGATATTTTGAGCCAATGATCAAACCCGAGTGTGGAAGATTGCTTGGAGAATTAAAGACTTAAGGACTCTCGGGTTTGGACCTCCTTTGTTGGTTCACGGTTTTGGTTCCCTTTATTAAGAGCATTTTGGTCACTTATCTTTGTCCAAGTGACATTCTATGGCCATCCCTCCTCATTAAGGGCATTGAAGTCATTTTGTGTTTATTTGTAATAGATTATAAATAGGCTCCTTTAGTCTTATTTTCATTAGTTTATGAAAGATGAAAGATTGAAACATTAAAAATCCTCTCTTTTGAGAGTAGAACACTTAGTCTTAGTTTAGGGCTTGGAAAAGCTAATATTGTTCTTTGCTTAGAAACGGTGGATCTTGAGGTGAGTTGATTCCCTTGAAGGTCACCGTAAGAGTGTGGTTTTGATTATTACATTTATTAGGGGTTAATGTTGAAATATACTTGGTTCTTAATCTTGTAATAATCTTGCTCACTATCTATCCTTTACTTTCTTGCAAATCGTGTATGTGTTGTGCAGTAGATTGTTTTGGGGCCTTCGTTGAATCCGAAACTTGTGTTATTATTGTTCATCATGTTTTGTAGTTTTTTTGGTGTTAAAATACACTCTTGTATCTTGTATTCTTGTTGTATTTGTTGTATCCGAGAGTTGGTCTCCAATAGATCCTCGAATCTTGTGATTTGTGGACTGTTTGGGGTGTGTTTCGTCCTTCTATTGTCTTTATCGTATCATTTGGTATCAAAGTATGGCTTGATTTTGTTCCTACAAGATCAACCTTGGGCTTGCTTGCTTGAAAATTCAAAGAAAAAAAATTGAAATCTAAAAATTCCAGAAAAAGAACAATCTGTCCATTTTACATTCTTGGCCAAAAATTGTGTTTTTGTTGTGTCTTGGCCGATATTTTTACTTGTATTTGTTGTCTCTAAGTGTTAGTTTTGTTCCTCTCTAACACATTGAGTCTACATCTTGATTTGAGCTTGTATTTTGATGTTGTTGTTGTGAACATAAGCTTGGTCCATTGTTGTTGAACATTGTTGTTGAGAAACTTGATTGGCCATGTGTTTGGTTGTTTTTTTTAAAGGAGTGTTGTTGTTGTTGTTCTTGGTGAATGTTATTGTTGTTCTTGAAGTTCTTCACAACCTTTATCTCTTGTTAAAACCGAAGACACAACACTAAAGAGACTTGGCCATTTGTTGTTGTGGATTAGAGTTGGCCGTTGGAATTGTTGTTGTTCTTGAAGATTGTTGTTATTGTTCTTGATGTGGTTGTTGTTGTTCTTTAAGTTCTTCACCTTCCTTCATAAAGTGAATGATAGATCCTTAAAGGTGAAGGAAAGAGGTGTTAGTAATTGTTAGTCTTGAAAGACCCCCAACTACCAAAAGACTTTACATCACTTCTCAATCACTTTCCCATGAAACAAGGGTCACTTGCCCATGAAACAAGGGTTCATGTTTTAAGGAAAAGTACTACAAAAGTCAAGTCTTGAAATTTGAAACTTGAAAAAAGGCTGCAAGACTTATTCTTCCCTCCTTAAAAGAAATTCCACCAATCTAAATTAAAATTGGTCAAGACTTGGGCTTTGGAAAATAAAAATTGTAGAAACCGCAACCAATACGTGTCTGCCACATCATCAAGTTACTGTTCACGCATCAAATTTTGGCTCAAATTTTAGATTATTAGTTTCATTTTATTGTTTTCTTAGTTTCCTGTCTTGATTCTAGAATTAATTAACAACTAGTAATCACCTACTTAGTTGTAGATTAATTGTTGAATCCGTTCCTCTCGTGTCTTCGTTATTTGTGTGCTTTTTCTCGTTTTTAACTCATAGTAACTTCTTTGTTTCAAGTTCGTAAGTAAATCTTATTTTTGTGTCTTTTGTCGATCAAACAAGAATCTATGCCGGCCGCCAAGTAGAATTGACATCCTATTGACTACCGGAGTAGAAGAAACTTTCAATATTCGCCGCTCTAATTGTGAGAATCACAAAGGTAAGAGTATACGAGTGTTAGTGAGAAGCTTTTACTACTAATCTTATTTGTTCATTATGTAGGTACAAAGGTGATATAAGGGGAACATGTCTTTGATAGTCGAGGATTATTATGACTACAACATGGGAGACTATGATTGTAGTGAGGGATTTTATGGCTACAAAGTTGAGGGAGATTGTGGAAGCTATGAAAATTGCAATGAACAAAACTTGGGCAGATTTGAAAGTTACTATTTTAAGGGAGAAAATGAAGTGAATGAAGTTCCTAGTGCTTATGGTAACTTTGGAGATGATGTAGGACCTCGTGATGGATCTTATGATGATGTTGGGGTATGTGAGGAGTCTTACATTTCTCACTTCAAACCTAGATTTGGTGTTAGATATAACCCTTTCGTTCGCAAAGCTTATGAGAGCTATGATGAGAGTACACGTGAGGAGTATGAAAATTTATATTCTCTACCTTGTAGTACTTCTTATCAAAGTTGATATAGTGTGAATGGTTATACTAGCTATAGTGGAGGTTGTCCAACGAGAAGAAGAGGGTATGTATCTCCAAAATCGAAGGGTACTCGTATGCTTTGTAATGTTGATTCGAGAAGGAGTGTACACTCCAAAAAGGTGACCATCTGTGGGATACCGGGCAGCCTCGTTGTGTTAAATGATAGGTACTATAGAAACTACATTATTCCATCCATGGTTGACTACTTGGGGTTATTTTGCGAGCCGTTACTTGTTCCATACTTCTTGGATGGGTTCATGGTTATCGAGAAGGTAAAAGTTGTCTTCTCCCAATATAGATACCATGAGAAGGTGTGGTGTGATATTCTTTCTTAGCCTACGGTCATGTATACTTAGATGTTGATTGGTTTGCACGACATTAAGTTCCTAACGTGCAAAATTAGCCTAATGTTGTAAGAGACCAATGGGGGAATCGCCTTATGACTTACTTGTTGCCCAAGCCGCGAAGAGTGCCTACCTACTCCAATCTAAATTATTATGAGAGACAAAAAATTGAGAGGGGTAAGGGGATGCAAGGTGGTAATCTGAGAGTGGAAAAAGGAGAGGTTGTATGGAGAAAAGTGAGAGGATTACCACCAAACCGTGCTAACATTAGTTCTCCTTCTATTTCTAAGGACATTTGTGTAGGTACCAACATGGAAAGTGAAGGCGAACAATGCCAAAAGGAAGTTGCTATCCAAGTTTGTGGAGAACCTTCACACCATGACAAAGAAGAATGTACTCAAGGACTTCAAGGTAAAATAGCTAACTCTTATATTTTTGTGCATGTGAATGATAATTGTGTGGCTAGTAGCCCATTGAGTGTGATTTGTAGCTTGCCTATATGTGAGACTATTATTTCTTTGCCACCTGATGATGATGTACATGTTGTGAGTGTGGATACACTAGTTGATCCTATTGATGACCGAATTGACTCTTCTTGTAAGATTGATTTATGTCCACCTAGTGTTGAAACCATTGTGTTGAATGAAAGTACATTATATTATGAAATTTGTATTGATCAACTTATGTGTGAAAATTGCCCACCACTTGAGAATGTGTATGATGTGATTAATAACCCTCAAGTGTGTGATGATGTTGAAAATGTTGATCAAAGGAATAGGAGTGAACCCGTGAGCTTGCACTTTAATTCTAATATTTGCTTGGATCATAGGGATAATCATGTGCTTAAGACATCTTTAAAACTTAATAATGAACTTTTAGAGAGTGAACTTACTTATTCCAAATCTTCCCGTGGGATAGATCATGCTCTCTTTAGGTATAATGTCTTGTTTGAAGATGATATAAACACTCCTAATGAACCTAGTGGTGAAAATGATGGTATAGCTTGCTTTGGAAGATATAGCCGATATTCTAACCTACGATGGTGTGGCAACATTCCTCCTAAATATGGAAATCTCTTTTTGAAATATGAGAGTACTATTAAGGGTAAGGAATGTGTAGTCCTTCTTGAAAACCCAAGGGCAAAGGTGTCATTGACTCCTTGGGGTAATGTTCCTAAATGTGCCTTGTGCCTAAATTGCATGAATTTCAACTTTTGGATGCCAAGTTGTCTAGTTTTTTAAAGTAAAGAATGTGTATGTGTTTAAATGCTTATTCTTCACCTGTGAATTCCTTTGCACGTGATTCTTTCCTATACTACGTCTTTGCCTATGATGATTTCCATGCTAGTTTTGATTTGTTTTATGTCGAGGTAGTAAGTTTGTTGGTCTGTCCAAGTGTGTGTGTGATAATGCTATATGGATTATATGGACTTTAGAAATAATTGAAACACACCCCTTTGGTGATGTCTTTTGATGAGATAAAGAAGTAATGGTGTCTTATGGCTCATAAGATGAAGGAAGTTCTACCTTGTGGATTATTTGATGCCATTGGGGCCTATGTAGTTTCTTTATCTCTTGGAGATTCCCATAACCAAATCCTTTGTGCATCTTTTATTGAGCTTGTAATATTTAATTCAAATGATCCTTGGTTATATTACAAATATGTGCAACCTTGGCATGTTGAGATGATTTATTATACTAACCCTAACCCTCATGCCATGAGGAGTTTGTATTTGTTTTTCCTCTCTTCATTTTTGCAAGGTTTGGATTCGAGGTTGAATCCTTTACAAGAAGGGGAGGATGATACGAGAATAATGGCCACCTTAGCTTTCGCCGACATTATTCAAAGTTACTATGTGAAGAATCAAACTTTGGTCGCATGGAGGGCACGGGATTATACTTGGAGGGGACGTTTTGAGCCTACCATTGATCAAACCCGAGTGTGAAAGATTGTTTAGAGAATTGAAGACTTAAGGACTCTCGGGTTTGGACCATCTTTGTTGGTTCACGGTTTTGGTTCCCTTTATTAAGGGTATTTTGGTCACTTATCTTTGTCCAAGTGACACTCCATGACCATCCCTCCTCATTAAGGGCATTGGAGTCATTTTGTGTTTATTTTGTAATAGATTATAAATAGGCTCCTTTAGTCTTATTTTCATTAGTTTATGAAAGATGAAAGATGAAAGATGAAAGATTGAAACATTAAAAATCCTCTCTTTTGAGAGTAGAACACTTAGTCTTAGTTTAGGGCTTGGAAAAGCTAATATTGTTCTTTGCTTGGAAATGGTGAATCTTGAGGTGAGTTGATTCCCTTGGCGGTCACCGTAAGAGTGTGGTTTTGATTATTACATTCATTAGGAGTTAATGTTGAAATATACTTGGTTCTTAATCTTGTAATAATCTTGGTCTCACTATTTATCCTTTACTTTCTGGCAAATCATGTATGTGTTGTGTTGTGGACTGTTTTGGGGCTTTCATTGAATCCAAAACTTGTGTTATTGTTGTTCATATTGTTCATCACGTTTTGTAGCTGTTTTGGTGTTAAAATACACTCTTGTATCTTGTATTCTTGTTGTATTAGTTGAATCTGAGAGTTGGTCTCCAATAGGTCCTCGGATCTTGTTATTTGTGGACTGTTTGGGGTGTGTTTCATCCTTACATTGTCTTTATCGTATCACATTACAAGCGTTATCTCAATCAGGAGCAGAATATGATGGACACGGGGAGGAGAAATATTTCAAAAGAGATGATCCAAATGCTAATAGCCCTTCCACCAAAGAGTTAGTCAAAACCTTCAGCATTGATCGTTATCGTGTGAGAATACAGTGCGATGGTGCAACAAATTTAACGGGTGATTTCGTGGTTAAGTCATCCATGGGAAAATCTTTTGACACCTTCAGAAAAATACTTCGGGAACAAAAATTGGATGCTTATTTTAGGGACAGCTGCTTTGAGAAATATCTTGATTTTCAGAGGACAACAATGCTCGTTTCCAAATAAAAATGGTATATGAACTTCTCAAGCGTAGGTTTATGTATGAAAACAAAGATAAGATGAATGAGGTGTGGATAAATTACTGTGACATGCCTATTCGTTTTGGTTCGAAGGATTTTGCCATTGTTACGGGACTAAAATATTATCCTCCTTCTCCTTCTCATGTTATACCTATTCTAACCCTAAAAAAGCACCCCGTACACCCAAAAAAGGCAAAGGTAAGTCGTGTGATCGTGATGACCTGGTGTCCATTATTGGTCCAAGCTTCAAAAATAAATATTTGATAGAAGTGTTGAAAGGTAAAAGAATTTCAAAGAAGCACAAACAGTCATTGTGCTTGGTTTGGTTTGTACATAATATTCTTTGGGCGAGAGACGTTAGCAACAACATAAGTGTTGGTTTAATAAAGCTCTCTGAGGATCTTGAGGCATTTAACAACTATTCTTGGGGTTATGAAAGCTTCAAAATAACTGTTAAATATTGTTGACTCCGTTAGCACCAAAGACAGTCAACTTATTTGTCTTTCCATGGGCTTTCACGGTAAATGTTTCTTTCTTTTATTATGATATCATTTATTTTTTTTTTCTCAATAATGGTTTTGATTTATTGATGTTATTTTATAGGGTTGGGCGTTTGAAGCCATTCCTTATTTGAGACAACAAGTGAACTACCAGGAAAAAGTTTCTTGTCCAAGAATCTTGAGATGGTTGTCGGTCAAAACTGATAAAAATTTAAAATTTCTTGATCTCTTCAACCCTCCGAAGGATGCAGCAAGTATAATTATAATTAACCTTTTGTTTTAATTAATGATTTTTTTTGAATGATCTAATCATCATTCTAATATATGTAATTATTTATGTTAGATTGTGTATCTGTCGCTAGTTCCGACCAATCGAGAGTTGAAGATGTCATTTTTTCTTACTTTATGGTCTGTGCTAAGGTCATTGACAGAATAAAAATTAAATTGTTTGGAGCAACAATTATTACAAGAAAAATAATTTTGGAGGGTGGGCTTGTTGTAGTTGATGGTCTTAGTGGTGATGGAGTTGTTGGTGGTGATAGTGGTGATGTTGTTGGTGCTAATGATGCTTCTCTTACAGTATTTAAAACAACCATTATGATTCTAATCATACCGATTATACATATTTTGCCTCACCCAATGAATGTACTGCATATAAATGTTAAGACTACAAGGCAAAACATGATGTAGTGATTAATGCTATTAATGCATTCTGCAAAGGAATTGACATTTAAGAGGGGTGTTATTCCATCAAAGAGGATTTTATACCCATCCACTCCATTAGATATTAAGGCTAAGAGGAGAATGAAAGTAATTTTCAAGGCATTATTAAGCATCCAAAAAAGAAAAATTGCAACTCCTCTGTCCGTGTATTGCACTGAGCAATGTACAATGACCAAAGGAGAGCAGTGCGAGCTAAAGAAGGTGAATATATATGTCTATTCCAACTAATAAATAGACACATATTTGTTTCAACAGATGACACATCTGCTAAAAATTATCAAATAGATATATACATTTGTTGCAACAGTTGACTAACTTATTGCATCAGATGAAGTGTCTATTGCAACATATGTCTCGTACCGCTTTTATTTATACCAACAGATGACTTATCTGCTGCAACAGATGAGTCATATGTTGCAATAGATGGTTCATCCGTTGAAAATTATCATACAAGTCTTCCTCATGTAGAAATTTGTCCCAATAGTTGATTCATTGTTGCAACAAAAATATAATATGTTTGGGACAATTTAAAATAGGAAGAAGAGTTGTTTTATTTGCTAGAACAGATGAGTTATCCTTTTTCGTTTTATTGTATCTCCGTGATTAGCATTGACCAATTATGGCTTTTCAGGTGGATGTAGAAGCTACTGTTGAGCAACATTGACAATATGCTACTCTTTTTATGAGAATACGGAGAATAGAAAGCGCAGAAATCGTACGTAAGCGACAATAAAGATCCACGACGACCAAAAACAAATTTCATAACACCGGATGAAGAACAACTTATCCATATTGAGTAGATCTTTATAGCTTGAGTCTGTCAAAATAATAACCTTACCCCTCCTTAGAAATTCTTAGCATCAATACTTAAATTGTTGATGTATTTGTTGAGATATGTACCCATAACAATATTTTTACATTTTATTTATTTGTTGATTTATTTCAGCTAATTTCTGAAGGCTTCGATTTATTTTATTTTGTCTATGAATTTTATTTTTTTCTTGGAATTGAACTTATTAATTAAAATGAAATACTAGATTCAAATATTACAACAGATAATGTATCTGTTGCAACAAATGACACATTTGTTGAAAAATATCAAACAGATTTAGACATATATTGCAACAGGTAGGTAATCTGTTGGAAATTATCAAACAAGTCTTCCACTGTTGCAACAGATAGACTTAGATAGAAATATCAACATAATGCAAAAGATGACCAACCTATTGCAACAGATAAACTATATGTAAGAACAGGTAGAATATCTATTACAACAGATGGAGAATCTGTTGCATTATAAAAATTCAACTTTCATTAGACATAAAAAATTATCACTACATGTATGTAAAAAAGTAAAAGTGAATTGAAATAAAAAAAGGTGGAACCCATCGGCAGTGTTCATTTTAAACACCTAAAATAAAATAGGCATAAAGTAGACAGTGGAGACTAGAAAGTGTTTATTTTAAACACGTAAAATAAAATAGGCATCAAATGTGTCAGTTTGGCACTTTTTTCGCTGTTGGTTGTTCGCGTGTAATTCACCCAGTCAAGGCTCGTTGAACCCCCATTTTTGCAGACTTGACGTCTGATTTGGCCCTCAACGGTTATCCCCCCCCCTCCCCCATTGTCTTATATATTCATCTTCTTCCTAAAATTTAACCCTAAATTCCCAAATCTTCTTTTTCATCATTTTTTATCTATCCAAATTCTTCAAATTATTTGCATTTGGTCTTTCTTTCTTTCTTTTTTTTCATTTTTTTCAACTGAGCTTGACAATGTCGAGCGCATCTTCCACTATTTTTATAATAAAGATTTTTGTTAATGTAAGTGACGTCATCGAGCTCTATTGAAGACTTCTTGGACTCAACAAAATCCAGGTCGTGGGTTTTTTGTGGGTTTTTTACTAGTAAGATTTTAAAGATAATATTTTTTTAATTTAATTAGTTGATTAATTATTAACTTGTAATTGTGTTCTTATTTTTATAGAAATTGGATGGATGCGATTACTTTGATTGGTATGAAGAAAGACACCCTTCACAAGTAAATCATGTACTCTGGGGTTTGTTAAGAAAGTCAAGGCTTCTGAAGAGAAACAAAATCGAGCGAGAAGATACTACATTGTTGTCGTTATTTCTACTGGTTTGGTGTTGTTGGGCACATGGATATTCAAGCCTAATTGCTAAAATTTTCATGGTGGTGTATTTTCTACTGGTTTGGTGTTGTCGAGTACATGGATATTCAAGCGTAATTGTTGGAAAATATCAAACAGATTTAGGAATCTGTTGCAAAATTTAGGTCATCTGTTGGAAATTATCAAACAGGTCTTTCTACTATTGCAACTGATTAGATTCAGATTAGATAGAAATAACATCGACATAATGCAACGGATGACCAACCTATTGCAACAGATAAACTATCTGCCAGAACAGATAGAATATATTGCATTATAAAAAACTAAACTTTTATCAAAAAAAAACCATTGTCACTATATGTACATGTAATTTAAAGTGAAGTGTGACTTGAAATTAAAAATTATTATTTCACAGGTTCTTTTTTATACATATGCTCCAAGCGTCCAGTTAGTACCCCATAAGCCCAGACCTCTTGCAGGTTTGCCACAGAATTATCATACAGAAAGGTCGTTGGCTTGATCATTTCTGTGTCAGTCAGCAAACATTCGATGTATGTAAGAGCGTGCGAGCCGCACGCGAAACTGGTATATTTTTGGAAGGTTTATACCATTGTTTCGACCTTCAAAATCCTATTATTTTTTCATCAACACTTCCTCTGGAAAATGATACATCATTTTACTCTGCTTCAACAAGATGGGGAATAGGTTCAGTAGTGGCTGTACGTGGATAAAAAAGGACCTCATCGATGGCAGGTTTGTTGCAGTCATAAACATTGATCTTTCCCTCATCGATTAGTATCTCAACAGTCCGATAATGTATGTCGTCCACGCTCATGACTGCAAGAATCCTCTTTGCCTTGATCCAACTTTTGTCATGTGAATTTGGCTTCTCCCCTCTAACATATTTTATTATTTATTCTTTATTACAATCCAAAATAGAAACTAACAAATCAAATCTCGCGCCACGGGATGATTCTATCTCATTGAGTGGATCGTACTTATCCTTGAGCTTCTTGTAGAAGTCAAGGTCCATTATCCTATTGGAAACATCATAAGCTTTCGAGTATGTTAATTGCCTTTTTCTCATGAGGCAGAGAATTTTGTCAATATACTGTGATATAAGAAGCCAATTGTTAAATAGGTTAGTAATTGTAAAGATGCAACGGATGGTCCATCTATTGCATAGGGTTCTCTGAATCAATAATACAATGCAACTTATGCAACAGATAGATAATAAGTTGCAACAGCACCACTACCAGTTGCACTAGAATACCCAACTGTTGCAATAGATTTCACATTTGTTTCGTAGCTTCTTCTTCATGGAGTAGATTAGAATGATAGGTTAGGAAAAGTAAACTTTTTACCTTATCCTCATACTACATACACATATCTGTCATAATCTGGAAGTCTTGGGGGAGAAAGGGAAGTCTGGGTAATCTGGTGCGCTTTGCTTAGCATTCTTGGCCCATCACAGATCCCTCTTCTCTTTGGCACCAAGTTTTGTGTATATGAAGACCTTATTCAATGGCCCCTGAACTTTAATATTTGTTTATTTCCGACTGGAGAGTACGTTGGAAATTGTTTTTTTCTTCCTCCTAGAAGTGTATGGCTCCCTCACCTTCTTGGACGGTATGACACCCCTCTTGGATTTGAATTCCTTGACATCTTTAGTGATAGCCTCTACCTTTTCAAAGAGTTTATACTGGTTGTCCTTAAGCTCTTCACATTTTCAACAAAAATACGAGGGTGAAAAAGGGTGAGAGGGATCAGTGTAAGGGTGAGGGGGACCTGTGTAAGGGTGAGAGAGGCTTGTGAAAGGGGTGTTTCTAAAGATATTTATTTTTTCTTAAGCATCAACATGCTTATCATCACGAGTGGTAGCAACATCAGCATACTTGCCACCAACACCAACAATTCCACCAGATGAAGCACCCGAATCTGCCTTAGAAAGTTGGTCATGAAGAGCCTCAAAATTATGCTGACCTTTCCTAACTGCTCTTCTTATGGTTGTTTCTCTAGCTAATTTATTC
Organism: Capsicum annuum; assembly: GCF_002878395.1. Lineage (NCBI taxonomy): Eukaryota > Viridiplantae > Streptophyta > Magnoliopsida > Solanales > Solanaceae > Capsicum > Capsicum annuum. The sequence continues at coordinate 233,055,010 of NC_061111.1, read as the reverse complement.
TTTATTAACTCCACCGTTAGGTCTGCTATATTTTCAACATGACCTGGAGTAATAAAAAAAGTCATCCCCAACTCTTGCTCAGTAGGCACGATACATAGATGAACAACCTAGTAAAAAAAGACATATACATTTAAATCATATAATATAATAATTTTCACAATTGGGTTCCATGTTAACACAAACAACTTATGCAATAGATAACCTGTATGCCACAATAGATTAATAATATATTGCATCATATTACCTATCTGTTGCATAATTTGCAGTAGATGGTTAACATCCATTTGAGTTGGGTTTAGAGAACCAGAGCAACAGATGGATAATCTGATGTAAAATATCAATCATCTGTTGCAACAGATTACCAATCTATTGCACCAGTTGGCACAAGGCAGGTAATTTTTTGGGTTATATATTATGCAAGAGATGATCTGTATGTCACAACATATTAGCAATATGTTACATCATATTACCCATCTGTTACATAATTTACAATGGATGGTTAATCTACTAAGAGAATAGAGTTCAGAGAACCAAAGCAATAGATGGGTAATCTGATACAAGATATCAGTCGTCTGTCATAATAGATTACCTATCTATTGCACCAGTTGGCACAGGGCGGGTAATCTATCACAAAAAATATCCCATTTGGTGCATTAGATATAACATTTATTGCACCAGATACAACATTTGTTCAAAATCTTTCATTAAATCAAATTATTTAACTTGAAGAAGACGTACTGCATCATCCAGAGGGTTAAGGAGATCAGTTTTCTTAATTCTTGTGTTGTTCTTTGCAGCCAACCACCTAAACATTCTTGGATGAGAAATCTCATTCGGGTAATCCATTACCTGCTTTCGAAGGAGAGGAATGGCTTCAAATACCCAAGCCTAAAAAATGTAAATAGAAAGCAAGCAAAAAAAGTCATAATAATTATATTTAATATAAATTAATAGATGAGTAAAAATACTGATTAATTTTACGATGAAAGCTCAAGGAAAGTCGTATAATGTGGTCGACCCTGAGGATAGCTTTGTCAGTAAATATTGGACAATCAAGTAGAAGATATAATATCCCCAGGGATAATTGTTGAATTTATCAAAATCCTCAGCACGTGCCAATAAATCATCTTCTATGACCTTGTTGACGTCTCTTGCCAATATAATCGAATGAGCAAACCAAACTAAGAATAGTTGCTCCTTGTACTGCTTTGGTATGGTTTATTCCTGAGATCTGTCAACAAATCCGATGCTTTGTAGCTACGTCCAGCAATATCCAACAACCCATCTATTTTTGCTGGGTGGTCTCTGGGACAATGCCTTCTCTTTATTTTTTTTTGGTGGTTTGGCTGCCCTGCTTGCCTTGGATGTTTTGCAGGGTGTTCCCTTGGTGATAGGTCTTTCTGGATGATAACATATTAAGTCCGTCACTATAGCAAACTCTTACAAGCCAAAACAAAATGGCATGTCACGGTAGTTGATCCAAATTTCATCCATCTTTTGTCCCCCTCCTCTGAATACTTATCATCCCCCACATACTTGATCCTGTTCTTGAGAATACCATATACCATCCTTATTTACAAACGGGCAGAGGGGTCCTCAGGCAGATCAAGAAAGCATCCAAGGCAGCTCCTCTTAAACAGTCTGTCTATGTTTTTGTTCTTCATAATATTCCTAAAATAACTAAATTTTTCCCCAACTGACATTTCAGTACAAGTTCACTAGTTAGTTCTGCAGGGTTATCTATCAGCATCGCAACTTAAAACCTGTCAATACTAATAGTTTTAACATGATCATATTGGGATGTCAATATTAATTCACGCCCCATTGGTGATCCATTATCATCATGTTGATGATCATCCTCTTTCTCACTCTCTAATTCCTCCTCTTTCTCACTTTTATTTTCTTCATCACTATCTACAGACCCTTGTCCACATTCTGCAATGTTGTTTTTATATCTCTCCTCGGCTTCACTTTTTCCTGACTGAGATTATTCAGAAAGCTCCTCCGAATCCCTCTGTACTTTAGTTTTTTTTGTTGGGTGGTCAGAAGTTGATCCACTTTTACTTTCTTTTCTTTTTGGACATATTTTACCTACAAATAACAGAAAAATAAAAATTACATTACAATTGATGTATGCATAAATTTTTAAAAATACATTACAAACACCACCAATACCGACACCAATAGCTATCACCACAAACACCACCAACTAATGCCACAAACACCACGAATACCGACACCACCAATAGCCACCACAAACACCACCAACCAATGCCACCAACAACCACTAAAAACACCACCGTGCCACCACGAAGACCACCAACACCAATACCACGACCACCAATACCACAAACATCATCCAACAATATGACGACAGCCAACGAAACATTGTAAAAAAACTAGGGTTTTCTCAAGTTCTTCCTACAATTTTACCATCAAAACTCAAAATTGTAAACTCATTCTCAAAGATAATACAACTGAAAGTCTTCTTTTTCATCATTAACTTAAAAACCCTTATTTTTTAGAAAAAATAACAAATATAGAACTCTTCTCGAACTCTATTACCTATGAAGACAGAGAAAATAACTGATACAACCAAGAATGAAGTTAAAAATAATACCTATATTGTCGAAAATAAGAATAAAATTGATTTGTTGTGAAGGGTTGAGCAATTTGTTGAGTAGTTGTAGTCTGTATTATTGAGAAAGAGAGAGCGAGAACTTGAGATTTGAAATGATAAAACATTTTTCTCGCAAATGGATGATTTGTATGGGTTGATTTGTATTTTTGGAAAAGAATGAAAAGTTTTGAAAATGTTAGTTTGGTATGAATTGATCTTAATTATTTTTTAAAATTATAAAAGATATGCATAATTTTTAACCCTCACATCATACAATTGCCAAAAGACTCAATTGAAGTTGTAGTTGACCCTATGAACTCACCCCTAGTCCTAGATTAATTAATTTAGGTATTAGTTGAACATATGAGCTCAATTAAAATTGTACAAAAATAAATGTTCAACCTATTGCAACAGATTAACCATCTGTTGTAAATTATCAAACAGACTAACTCATTTATCTTAATAGATTACTCATATGTTGTAAATTATCAAACAGATTAAGTCATCTTTTATGACAGATTACACATCTATTGTAAAATATAAAATATAATAAGTCATCTGTTGTAACAGATTACTCATCTATTATAAATTATCAATTAGGCACTACCATCTTTGTAGTTCACCCTATGAGAACTCGTCTCTAGTCCTAGATTAATTAATTAAGGTATTAGTTAAACATATTAGGTAATAAGAATTGCTTTAGCTCAAAGTGATCAATCGACGACTCTGATCGGGAGGAAAGCAATACCGTCTCATCATGCATTTTCCAAAAAACTCAATTGAAGTTGTAGTTGACCCTATGAGAACTCACCTCTAGTCCTAAATTAATCAATTAGGTATTAGTTGAACATATAAGGTAATAAGAATTACTTCAGCTCAGAGTGATCGATCGACGACTCTAGTTGGTAGGAACGCAATACCGTCTTATCATGCAATTGCCAAAAGACTCAATTAAAGACGTAGTTGACCCTATGAGAACTCACCCCTAGTCCTACAATAATCAATTTAGGTATTAGTTAAACATATAAAGTAATAAGAATTGATTCAGCTCAGAGCAATCGATCGATGACTCTGGTCGAGAAGAACGCAATACCGTCTCATCATGCAATTGCCAAAAGACTCAATTGAAGTTGTAGTTGACCCTATAAGAACTCATCCCTAGTCCTAGATAAATCAATTAAGATAGTAGTTAAACATATGAACTCAATTAAAATTGTATAAAAATAAATGTTCAACCTATTACAATAGATTACCCATTATTGTAAATTATCAAACAGATTAAGTCATCTATTACGACAAATTATACATCTGTTATAAATTATCAAATAGATTAAGTCATCTGTTGTAACAGATTACCCTTCTGTTGTAAATTATCAAATAGGTGTTTCCATCTATTGTAGTTGACCCTATGAGAACTCATCCCTAGTCCTAGATTAATCAATTAAGGTATTAGTTGAACATATTAGGTAATAAGAATCGTTTCAGCTTAGAGTAATCGATCGACGACTCTGGTCGGAAGAAACGCAATACCGTTCATCATACATTTTCCAAATGACTCAATTAAAGTTGTAGTTAACCATATGAGAACTCATCCCTAGTCCAGATTAATCAATTAACTAGTTGAACATATTAGGTAATTAGAATCACTTCAGCTCAGAGTGATTGATTGATGACTCTGGTCTGGAGAAATACAATACCGTATCATCATGTAATTGCCAAAAGACTTAATTGAAGTTGTAGTTGACCCTATGAGAAATCACCCCTAGTCCTAGATTAATCAATTTAGGTATTAGTTGAGCATATGAACTCATTTGAAACTGTATAAAAAAAAATGTTCAATATGTTACAACAGATGACCTATCTGTTGGAATTAATAAAATAGATTAAGTCATCTATTACAATAGATTATCCATATGTTGTAAATCATCAAATAGGCGCTGCCATCCGTTGCGACAGATGTCCGAGCTTTGGAAATTTTCAAACAAAAATTGTTATCTGTTTCAAAGTATGACTTGGGTGTTTTAAGATCCTTATTTTAAAGAAATTTAGGTATTTCCTGTTCGAGATAAAAAAAAATACTAAGGCGGTAAAAAATATTACTACTTAGATAAGTCAAAAATCTCCTTAGTAAGTAGTCTTATCTGGTCTTTTCAATGTCACCATTTCCTCGTTCCCCTCAAAAGTTATTAATGAATATTTAAAACCCCTATCTAGAATACTCTCTCCTTCAGCCATAAAGTAAGTAACTCAACTCATCTTATCTCTCTTCTTTATTCTCAATTCTTTTTCTTTCCTTTTTTTCTCTATTTTCTCTCTTCTTTCGAATAAGGTTCCTTTCGTATCTCAATCGATCAATATCTTTTCTCGACTGAACTGGATGTTCTGATCCCTTTTCTTTTTTGAAATTTTAGATATTGTTCACTATTGCTCTTTCCTTCTCGTCTTCTTCTTTGTATGCTCTTTAAATTAGATATTTACATGTGTTGCTATTAATAATTTACCCATTACCAGTTTTTTATTTATTGAGAAAATTAAAGGAAAGGTGACTTTTAAGTATTGAATGAACGAACCTTTGTTTTTATTGAAATATGCAAAAAAAAGTCATTTGTTGTAAGAACTTAGAAAGCCTTGTTGTCAGTATAATTTTTTCATGTCTTTTGTTTGTTACTTTGGTGTTGTTGTTGTTGGGGTGGTGGTGGTGTTGGAACATGTGGTGTTTGTGTATTTGATGGTGTTGGAATATATGGTGTTGTTTCTTTGTTGTTGATGTTGTTGGTAGTGGTGTTGCAACAACTTCCTTAACTATTGTAACCGATGAATCAGCTGTTGGAATAGACGGAGCAACTATTTGAAGAAATTAAACTAGTAGCAAGGATAGTTTGATTTATTCCAATAGATGACCCATTTGGTGTAACGTATTATCTATCTGTTGTAAGAGATGCCTCATTGGTTGAACAGATGAGGAATTTGTTGCATCAGATTGGTCATCTATTGATTCATTCAATTTTGTGTTACCCTTTTATAATGTTCTTTTTGTTCTTCTATTGTTTGACATCAAATGTATTTCTCTTGTTTGCAGATAAAAGAAAGTGAAACTGGATCAACTTTTGCATGACCAACATTAAAGGCTAGAGTAAAGATGGGTTTGGAGAAATAAGCTTCTTGCAGATGAAACCACTTCATATATGGGAGGTATGTATTATTGATCAACCTATCCTGAAAACACATATCCAATACAATGATTTTGTGAATATTAGTTCTTTCCCTATTAGGCGCTAATCCTTCAAACAAGATATAGCATTTTACAGTTAAGATTGTTAGGTTCGAACTGGTAAGACTGAGGGACCAAGTAAGTGGTGTCGATACCCTATTACGCTTTAATAAAGATTTTGCTAATGTTTATGTGTCAAGTTTGGAGAAGGGTTAAGGTTTTTGGTGGCAGTGTAAACATTTAAATAGTGATTTCACTAAATTTAAGGGTTCAATGGACTTTTGAAAGGCCTTCGAAGCCTCGCACTGCTGCAAACAAAAATGGAAATGAGTATAGTTATTGCTCTGATCCAAATTTTTATGGATGGGTTGCTCAAGGAGACTATTATACAACAGAAGGTTGCTGTAAAAATACCTATACGGGAAGGGGAATATGGAGAAGACTATATATCAAATCAGACCTTATTTAAGAAGAAACACAGAGTAGGAAAGAAAGTGTAGAGAAACTGGCTGATGAAATTGACATAAAAAATGAAAAAATTGAGTGAACTGCGAATGTAAATATGTATCCAAAAAATGAAAATCCATCAGTTGCTCTGAAAAAAGAAAAATGCTTATGTGGACTGGAGCTATGCACTTAGTTAGGGGGATGAAACTAGCTAGTGTGGCCTGATGAAGACCCATAAAATATAGGACCAAAACTCTAAGGAAGCAGCTTTGTGAGCATGGAAGGTGGTAATATTGTCGGTCAGGGTTGAAACTTGAACCAACTACTCCTGGATTAAAAATAAGGGATCAAGCCAAGGTGGCAATTTCTTAAGTTAAACTTGCATCCCAAGCCTCTTGTTTATGGATTTGGTTAGGTCAAAGACTGTGGAAATAAAAAGGCATGGGATTTCTCCCCAACTTCACACCTTTTTGTTTCTACTATCATTGATCTGATGATAGCCACAAACAGAAGGTATGGCATGCAAGTTAGACTTCAGAAATTGACGCCTTGACTTCTCTTATTTTTACTTCTGTAGTTGTTGGTTCAGGTATCAATCTTGACCGAAAACTTTACCAATCTCTTATGCTCACGAAGCTGCTTCCTTAGAGTTCTAGTCCTATAATTTGTGAGTCTTCACTGAGGCCACGCTCGCTAGTTGCAGTCTCTAACAAAGTGACTAGCTCCAGTCCTCTTGACCATTCTTCTTTTTCTTCAACGACTAACAGATTTTTATATTTGGCTACACTTTCACATTTGAAGCTCATTCAATTTTTTCATTTCTCATGTCAATTTCATTGGCCAGATTCGCTAGAATTTCCTTACCTATTTCCCTGTGTTTCCTCTTAAACAGGGTCTGAGATAATATATGGTTTTCTCCACCTTCCCCTTCTCGCACAGGTATTCTCCAAAGAACCTTCTATTGTATAATAGTCTCCTCAAGCAACCCATTCATATAAATTTAGACCAGGAGAATTTTTATTAGTTCCATCATTGTTTTCTACAGTATGAGGCTTTGAAGTCCTTTCAAGAAGTCCATTGCGCCATTAAAATTGGTCCAATCTCAATTGGATATTTACACTGCCGCCAAAAACTTGAAATCTTCCCCAAACTTAACACAAAAATATGAGCATAAACCGTCATTAAATTGTAACAGGCTATCGACACCACCATCTTGGAACCCTTTGGCCTTATTAGTTCACACCTATCAAACTAAACTGTACAATGCAGGATCTTGTTTGAAGGATCAATGTCTAATCGGTAAAAAACTACATTCACAAAATTATTGTAATTTATGTGTGTTTATCACGGTATCCTGATCAATAATACATAACTCTTACGCATGAAAGTAGATCCATTCATCTGCACGCACCTTATTCTTCCTACCTCATCAAGAAATATCAGATAGTGTTTATTTATCTACTGAATATACTGGTATGCATGTGAGGTAGGCTAAATGCATGGGGTTCCTATGCATGAATAATAATAATAATAACAGACTTACTATCACGAGCGTGAGAATACATGCATGAGACGTAATAACTGACACTGGTACCATAATAACATGATTACTGAATCTGAATACTAATAACATGAGTTTTGATAACTAATATAACTGTTAACATGACTGACTGTATCGGACAGTCCTGAATCTGATCGAACTATCTGAGTTCTGTATTGTATCTAAGTTGACTGTATTTGACAGTCTAAGATCTGATGGAACTGGCTGAGTTTCGTACTGTGTCTAAGTTACTAAATTTGAGATCAGTCCTATCTAGCGGGTGATCTCTAAATTTGATAATACTGATACTGATTGACCATAGTTAAGATCAACCCTATCTAGTAGGTGATCCCGGAGTCTATTTATAATGATAAGGATTTACTGTATCTGACAGTCCTAAATCTATACTATTAAGCTGAATTGACTGTATCTGACAGTCCTGATTCTATAACTGAAACTATGGGATGTATTCATCTAACCGACATGCCCCATACTAAGCTAACTAGGGTCCAACCTGTAACTCCAGTTAGAAGGGTGTCAGTACTGCGCCACTGGTAAAGACAACTGTTGTGGAGTCAGTCCTAATCTAGCGAGTGACCCCTGGGATCAGTCCTATATATTTAAATATACTAACAGGTGATCCCTGAGTATATCAGTCCTATCTAACAGGTGACATCTCGTACCTATAGTGGCAAGGTAGTTCTGAAACTTAGGGATTATTTCTAGGGATCTCAGTCCTATCTAGCGGGTGAGTCCCCATCCCTAGGCTCGCTCAGTGTTGAATCCTACTCCCATCTGAAAGACATTGAACTGATTAACTAAACTGAACTAATTAACTAAACTGAACTGATACTAGCGATATTGGTTAGCGGAGCTAAATTGAGTTTACTGAGTTCTATTGACTGAAGGAATGCTACTGAGTTCTGAGGACTGACTGACAGTACTTAGGTTACTGAGATTTCCTGAGTCATAAGACTGTCTGAAGTCTAAGGATCATGGCTTGACTGAGAGTATCTTGAAAAAATGACATGGCTCTAGGCACACAGCTAATGTTTCGGGTACAAGTACCCCCAAGACTCGATGGAAAGAAACTGACATAACATGACTTACTTGAACACATGTGCGACAACACAATTCATAATTCATATATTGAAGCACTTCATCAAACATGTGATATGCATAAACTTGTACATAAATGGGGATTTCATGATATCATGTTAGTTGGGCACTTTTCCTTTATAAAGGCATTTAATCAAACACATGATAGGCATATTATGTGTAAACAACATTACACAACAATCAAACATCATGATTCATCTCTAATTTCATCATCCAAGGGTTTTAATCCTAGGTTTACATGAACCTACGTCTTTACTAATCAATTCCACATGAAATTTATCACCAAACATGGATTAGAATTCAATTAGTCATTATCAACATGAACAATAGCAACCCAACATGAAATTCATAAAGAAAATCCAAAATCTTAAACTTAGAAAAATGATTCTTGGACTTTATGGACTAAAGGAGTCCATGAATGAACACTATGCATATCTGGGATGATAGATCCTTGAAGGTTTTTGGAGATTTTCTAGACTAGTTCTTGAATTTTCTTGAATTCTCTTGAAGAAGGATTTAACCCTAGTTTTTGGTTTTTGATCTTGAGAGAAACCCTATCTTTGTTGTTGAAATAATAATGAACAATGAGTTGAGGTCAAATATAACTGGGTATATATAGGCGGGTGGTAAAAGACCAAAATACCCCTTTTAAAACAGCCTAAAAATACTGAACGTATGGTGCAACGGACTAGGGCGACGGTTCGTCGGAACTACGATGGTCCATCGGTCTTGACCGTCAGACTTGGGCAGAAACAAGTCTCACTGCCTCAGTGCGACGGCAGTCTTCGACGGTCCGTCGAGCTAGCAACGGTCCGTCGGCTACTATCGTCGTTCTTGGGTAGAAAGTAGGTCCACTACCTCAGTGCGACGGCAGGCTCCGATGGTCCGTTGACCTGACCATCGGTCCTGGGTAGTCTGAACTGCTTCCGTAAAATGTCCATAACTTCTTCCACCAATACCGATTTTTGATGAAATTGGTATCGATGGAAAGCTTATTCAATTTTTCACGTGATAGAAAGTGACAATCTATAAAATACCAAATGTACAAAAATGGATTTATATTTTCAAGCAAGTTTTAACATCCTTGAGATGATTTCAAGCTAGGAAAAAGGCACGGGTATTACATATTAATCTCTCTAAAAGCTCTGCAGGAACAACATAAGATTCTTCGAGATGCACTGGAGTAATATGCCCACTATATGCCATTTTATATTTTTCCATAGAATAATATTGAGAGGAGTGATTGTAAATTTTAGGTTCATATTTTGCACCGTATTGAGCTTAAAGCGCTTCCATAGCATGTGGATAGGTATTTTGTCCAAGTCAAAAGCTCTGCACGTACAAGATCTTGTTTGAAGATAGACCATGGCAACATCACTATGACCGGTGATACTAAATTTGTAATCTACTATTTGATGAGATAATAACCTATTTCACAGACTGATGTTCGTTGATATTATATTTTTGATTTCTAAAACAAATGGGAATCTTTTTGGGCCCTCAAACTGCACATGTCTTTCGTTAAAAAATCGACCATACTTCTTATTTATTATTTCAAACAGAGCCTTGATGGAAAATTCTCTTTCATCGCCAAATAATGAATTCACCGATTTAGCTATGTTTGATGTCATAATATTGAACCTATACAAAAGAATCACTTAGTACGACATCATACTAAACTTGTAACTCAAACAAGACATTAAATTCATAAGAATGTACCTATTTGCCAGATAAAATGTCCGGCTCCATCTCTCAAAATCGATACGTACGAGATGTTCTACTGCCTGGGGATGTGTATCCGCTATTTGATTGAAATGGTCTAAAAAATCCTCTCTACTATATGCTTTAGCTGCTTATAAAAAAGGGTCATGAGCCTTGCGTTATAATAGTTGGTCCAAATATTCTCTCTAAGATGCCTGATGCAACAACTATAGTAAACTGAAGTGAAGAAAATTGAACCCATCTTTGGAATACTTGGATGCCTATCCAAAACAAAACACAACTCTTCGGTATCTCCAACATAACTTCGTAGTTGTTCAAAAAAAATCCATAAAAGGCATCGCATTACTTGTTCGCTACACAAAAAAATAACAGTAAAGATGTGATTCTCCACATCCTACACTACCGCCGCTAGCAGAACTCCATTATACCTACTCATCAAGAAGGTACCATCGGCAGCTATGCCTTTTCTCAAATGTCGAAAACCTTGAATCCAAGCACCATAGGATAAAAAAAAGTACTTGAACCTTCCGTTTTCATCAACAAGCAATGTCGTCTTACTTTCGGGATTTGTGGACTTAATCATGTAATGGTAGGCATCCAGGATTCCATACTCATGCTCGTGTGTCCCCCTAACTAAGTTCTTGGCAATCCCCATGGTCGTATATATCTTCCAATAACTCACCAGGACACCCAATTCCGTAAGGAGTTAATTGGTTATAACCATTGTAGAAGGGCCTTTGCCATCGGGGAAACTACTCTTGAAATATTCACCGAGGACCTTTGCCGTGGCATGAGGTTTTGGGCCTGAGATGTGCTCCGAACCACATGTATGATGTTTTTCATGTTTATGAATGACGAATCTATCAGAATTTACGTAGTTTACTGCTCTCAACCGCCACTTGTAGTTTGGATTAGCACATTTGTAGAAAAAGATATTGCACGAATTATTCACTTTTTTTATTCTGAAATCTTTTTTCAAGCAAGAAATAAACAATGTGGTAGATAGTTCATTCTTGTCCTTGAATGACATTCCATTAAAAAAGTCGGCCCCATCATCTTAAAGATTTCCATACTGTGTCGATCGAGAAGAACTACCCACCATATTAGTCGCATCAACAGGCGTAGGTGTTTGATCATAATATGGAATATTCATGTTTAGATTATCCAACCTATCATCAAAGATGTCTTCTTGTTGTTCTTCTTCTATGTTCTGATTCTCATTCTCTCTCGTCTTTTCAACCACATACACCCTTAACACCGGTCAGGATGAATCACTAAGATAAGAACGCAAACGAACCTGATCGGTTATCTTGCAACGCAGTACCCTCTGATTTTCAAAGGAGTTATGCATGTAGCTGATGACGAGTTCTTCCGATTGATAATTCAGTCCACAATAGCTGATGATTAAGTTCACAAAATCATCATACAAGACATAACGTTGGACTGTCATAGCTACCGTCTTTAGCATTTCACCCTTCTTCCAATGCCATACATATCAATTGTTCTTCTCGATCCATTGACCATGACAATCCACCTCTATTGTTATTGATTCTTCTATTAGTGGTACCTAAATAAAGTTATTTGTTAAAAAAAAGTTAATAGTGATTACATAGTGTCGTAACATGAATCCCGACAGATGTGTAATCTGTTGCATCAGGTAAGTGATCAATCGTAACAGATTACTAACCTGTTGGGATTCATATTACGCTCTTGAAGTTGATTTAAACAGACGAGTCATCTGTTGTAATAGGTAAGTCATATATTACAACAAACTATATATCTGTTGCAATAGATGAAGCATCTGTTGGGATAGATGTTACAGTACTAAGGCACCTTTGAAGTTGATTCCAACATATGAATGACATGTTGCAACAGATAATTAGATGACTTACCTTTTGCAATAGACCACAATATATTAGAATTGAGGTCAGGTTCTATCGCAATAAGTTACTAATATGTTGCGACCGATATTTACCGTCTGTTGGAATCGAGTTCAGGTTCTATCTCAATCTGTTTCAGGTTCTGTTGCAACAGGTTACTAATCTGTTGCAACAGATATTTATCATATTGCAACAGATAAATAATCTGTTACAACAAATGACCCATCTGTTCGATTCATGTTACGGCACTATAGAACCATAAACATGAATTCAACATATAGTCTTTCGTTGAAACAGATGTCTCATCTGTCGCAACAGATGATTGATCTGTTTAAACAGATGGCTCTTATGTTGCATTCATATTCGCGTGCTATCTATTGTTGAAAAATTAGCACAATAGCAGTTACCCAGATGACAAATTCAACTAAAATAATATTTTGACTTACCAAAGTCTCTTATGAAGTAATGCCAAAATGGAAAGTGATGTACGAAATAAAATTTGACCTAAGAAATTGGTCAAATAGCAACAGTAGCGGTAACAACAACAACAATAGTCAACAAGAAAAAGATGAAGATGATAATGACGTAGAAGATGATGATAATGAAGCAGAAGATGATGAATAAAGCAGCAGCAACAACAATGAACAACAAAAATCGCTAAGAGAGAGAAAACAACAATGGATGAGAAAAGAGAGAAATGTGCTTTTTTCCCCTTTATTTCCCGTTATATTAGGTTAATATTGGATCAAAGTGTAAATTTAAAAACTTCTGAGTTATTCTCAAACTTACCCAACTTTCTTAATCCATAATAAAGTAACTGTCACCCCCACTCAATTATTAAGACTTGTGTCACCTACACCACATTTTTTAACTTTTTTATCACCTACAGCTCAAAGCCCCAAGTATGTATGTCTAAAGTTTCGGACATATATATTTAAAATTAATTTATAAAAGATCTTGATTTTGAGATTGAATTATTTTCTCAAGTATCACCCGTGAAAAATTTCAAAGAAAATTATAATTTTCTTTTTACGTTTGAGATTATATTATTTTCTCAAGTATCACCAATAAAATTGTTCATTATTTTATCATATATCTTCCATAAAACTACACCGTTATAATTTCTGTACACATTTGGAATTGTAATGTTGTATAAACTTGTACGAGGAAAATTCATCGTGGAGAAATATGGTATAAAAATAATATTAAAGAATGAGCTGAATGGAGTCACCGTACATTTTAGAAGAATTGCCAACAGGAGAAACTGAAATTAGGACATGCTTGATACCATTCACCTCCTTCACAACGTCATGCCAACCGAAGCTTATAATAAATGTAGGAATTCATGACATGTCATGAAGTCAAGATTAGAAGAAAGAAGAGAGACGCGCTAGTTAATTTGAACAGGACCCCATATTTATGGGTATTTTCTCTTATCTTTCTCTTATTTTTCTTATAAGGAGTTAATAGCTGAAGCAGGTAGGAGTTAATAGCTGAAGCAGGTAGGAGTTCAATATGGCTATTTTCGCCGCTTTAATTGTAATTTTACTATATTATTTATGATTAATTATTATATTTTTTATTTATAAGAGGGAGTTAAGTAGCTGAAGTAGGTAGGAGGTTGACATACCTACTTCAGTTGCTTCAACTGTAATTTTACTATATCATTTGTGATTAATTATTATAAGTTATTTATATATTAAAAAATTAATAATATTAAAATAGATATTATGACATGTCCGCTTCAGCTGCTTCAACCGTATTTTTACCTATCATCCCTAATTAATTATTGTATCCCTAATTAAATATTATATAAGTCATTTACGTATTATAAATTAATAATATTGAATTAAAAAAAAGGTAAAATAGATATTTATGACTGTTTCAGGTACTTCAACCATAATTGTACTGCATCTGTAAAGCAAGCACGAGGTCGACATGCCTGCTTCAGCTGCTTCAGCTATAATTTTACTATATTAATTAATTATTATAAGTTATTTATACATTAGAAAATTAATAATGTTTAATTAAAAAAATTAAAATAATCATTTATGACATGTCTGCTTCATTTGCTTCAATCGTAATTTTACTATATCATCTCTAATTAATTATTATATCTCTAATTAAATATTATAAGTCATTTACATATTAAAAAATTAATAATATTTAATTAGAAAAAAATAAAATATACATTTATGACTGTTTCAACGGTTTCAGTCGTAATTTTACTGTAGCATTGTTAATTATTTATTATACAAGTATTTTTATAGTAATTTTGGTATGCCCTTTCTAATTAGTTATTACAAGTCACTTAAGACGTGTGCTTTATTGCTTTCATCGTGATTTTACTATTTCACCCATAATTAATTATTATGACCGTCTAAGCATTAAAAATTGATAATATTTCATAAAAAAAGGTAAAAGAGACATAAAATGATATATCAACATAAAAAATTTCATTGACTAGCAAAATTATATTAGTGCACATAAATTGGGATGTGACAAAGCAAAACATAAAATAACATATATTATTTGAAAATGAAATAAAAAGTATTATAAATCACAATAATTAAAAAATTAATATAATAGTATATACGTAAAATAAAATTTGATTGACTGTCGAAATTTTATCTATGCCACATAAATTGAGACAGGGAGAATATTCATGCATTATTGAAAAATAACGTAAAAGACATTGTAAATCACATAATTAACAACTTAAGAAATTTTAAAAATATAAAATATCTGGCTGACTCTCGAAATTATACCAACATCATTTAAATTGAAATAGAAAAAAAAATATTATAAATTACAATTATTAAAAACATAAATTATTTTAATAATTTAAATTGAGATACGAAAATAACATTTATTGGACTCATGCTGGCAAGGGCCATCAATATCTAGTTATTTATATATAAGAGGGAGTTTCGTACTGAAGCAGGCAGCAGGTCGACAAGCCTGCTTCAGTTGCTTCAACCGTATTTTTACTGTAGCACCCCTAATTAATTATTATAAGTTATTTACATATTATAAAATTAATAATATCTAATACAAATAAGTAAAATAAATATTTTTGACATGTCTGCAGCTGCTTTAACCATAATTTTATCATATCACCCCTAATTAATTGTTATAAATTATCTAAATATTGAAAAATTAATAGTATTTAAAAAAAAAGTAAAATAGACATAAAATAATAAATTAACTCTTGATGTTTTAAATTAGCTTGACGTCTTATATGAGGCTCACTTAGGTTTTTTTCACAGGTAATTTTTTATAGTTATTATGCTATATCATTTTTAATACATGTCTGCTTCGCGACTTCAATTGTGATTATATCATCCCTAATTACTTATTATGGTTATTTAAGCATTAAAAAAAATTATATTATTAGTATCCTATATAAGAAGTCACAATAAGCAGCTGAAGTAAGCTGCTCATGGTCGACATGTCTGCTTCAGCTATTTCAATTGTGATTTTACTACATTAATAAACATTTCTGACATTTCTGCAACTGCTTTAACCATCATTTTACCATATCACCCCTAATTAATTATTATAAATTATCTAAATATTAAAAAATCAATAGTATTTAATAAAAAGGTTAAATAGACATAGAATAATAAATTAACTCTTGATGTTTTAAATTAGCTTGACATCTTATATGAGGTTCACTTAGGTTTTTTTCACTGGTAATTTTTTTATAGTTATTATGTTATATCACTTTTAATACATCTCTGCTTCGCTGCTTCAATCATAATTTTACTATCCCGTCCCTAATTACTTAGTATGGTTATTTAAGCATTAAAAAGGTTATATTATTAGTATCCTATATAAGAAGTCACAATAAGCAGTTGAAGCAAGCTGCTCATGATCAACATGCCTGCTTCAGCTGTTTCAATCGTGATTTTACTACATTACCCTTAAGTAATTATTATAAGTCATTTACATATTAAAAAATTAAAAATACTTAATAAAAAACTAAAATAGATATTTATAACATGACTGTTTCAGCTACTTCAATCGTAATTTTACTAAATTACCCATATTTAATTATTATAAGTTATTTAAGTATTAAAGTTTTAAATATATATATATATATATATATATATATATATAATAAAAAAACGTAAAATAGACTTAAAATGATAAATTATTTTTTGATGTTTTAAATTAACATGACTTCTTATATGGAGCCACTTGAAAAAAATTCACAAGTATTTTTTACAATAATTTTACTATGTCACTTCTAATTAGTAGAATAGAAAAAAATATTATAAATCACAATAATTAAGAACTAAAATTATTTTAAAAATATAATTGACTATCAATGTCACAAAAGTGAAGCTTTTAATTAAATGATAGAATTATATATAACATAGAATTTTTAAGGATCAACATTGGGCCGTGCGTAGCACAGCATAAGCCGACTAGTCTTAGTTATAAGAGGCAATTTAGCAGCTGAAGCAGGAAGGAGGTTGACATGCCTGCTTCAGCTGCTTCAATTGTGATTTTACGATATCACCCCTAATTAATTATTATAAGTCATTTACGTATTAAGAAATTAATAATATTTAATAAAAAATAAAATAGACATTTATGACGTGTGTGCTTTAGCTGCTTCAATCGTAATGTTATTATAGCAACCCTAATTAATTATTATATCCCTAATTAAATATTATAAGTCATTTACATAATAACAAATTAATACTTTTTAATTAGAAAAAATAAAATAGTTATTTATGACATGTCTGCTTCAGCTGCTTCAACTATAATTTTACTGTATCACCCTTAATTAATTATTATAAGTCATCTAAGCATTAAAAAATTAATAATATTTAATAAAAAGGTAAAATTGACATAAACTAAAAATTAACTCTTTATGTTTTAAATTAACTTGACGACTCATATAAGACTTGCTTAAAAAAAAATTCATAAGTATTTTTTTAAAGTAATTTTGATAAAGGGAGTTCATCAGCTGAAGCCGGCAGCAGATCGACATGTCTATTTTAGCTGCTTCAATCGTACTTTTACTGTATTGCCACTAATTAATTATTATAAGTCATCTACATGTTAGAAAATTAATAATATTTAATACAAACAGGTAAAATAAATATTTTTGGCATGTCTGCTTTAACTGCTTCAATCTTGATTTTATTATATCACCCATAATTAATTATTATAAATCATCTAAGTATTTAAAAAATTAATAATACTTAATAAAAAATAGATATAAAATGATAATTTTACTATGTCACTTTTGATTAGTAAAATGGATGAAAAATTGTTATAAATCACAATAATTTAAAATTTAAATTATCTTTAAAATATAATTGAGTATCAATGCCATAAAAGATTTAACAAGGAGAGTAACATATATTATTTAAAAATTATATAAAAAGTACTACAAATTACAATGGTTAACAACTTAAAATATCAAAAAACATATTAAAAATATGTTAATTATCTAAATTTTATTTTTGTTACATAAATTGAAGCAAAAAAATAATTTATATTGGGTCTGTGCTAGCACGGGCCCTCAGTATCTAGTTCTATAATATAGAAGAGTGAAGGTAAGCTAGTCAGGGTCATCCTGCTAGCTTGCCGCCTTTCACCTGTTTCCTCCGTAATTTTACTTTATCATCTCCAATTAATTATTATATGTTATTTATTTATTAAAAAGTTAATAATATTTATTAAAAAAAATAATATAGACATTTATGACATGTATGCTTTCGCTGCTTCAACCGTAATTTTACTATTTTACCCCTGATTAATTATTTAAATCATTAAGATAAATAAAAATGATAAATTAACTATTGATGTTTTAAATTAACTTGACATCTTATATGAGACTCACTTAAATTTTTTTTACAATTATTTTTATAATAATTTTGCTATATCACTTATAATAAGTTATGAGTAATTTAAGACATGCTTGTTTTGTTACTTCAACCGTGATATTTGATTGCCTGTTGAAATTATATGTGTCACTTAAATTGGAATAAAATAAAAAGTATTATAAATCATAATAATTAAAAATTTAAATTATTTTAAAACTATAATTGACTATCAATGTCACAAAAAATTGGACAAGGAGAGCATTATTAATTACAATAGCTAACAACTTAAAATAGTAAATCACAGTGCCAAACAAGTATTATAAATTATAATAATTAACAACTTAAAACATCTAAAAACATATTGAAAATATAATTAATCGCCTTTCACACGCTTCCTCCGTGATTTTACTATATCATCCCTAATTAATTATTATATGTTATTTATGTATTAAAAAAATTATATTTATTAAAAAAATAATATAGACATTTATGACATGTCTGCTTCCGTTGCTTTAATCGTAATTATATTATTTCACCCCTAATTAATTATTTAAATTATTAAAATAAATAAAGAATGATAAATTAACTATTGAGATTTTAAATTAAATTAAAATCTTATATGAGACTCACTTATATTTTTTTCACAACTATTTTTATAGTAATTTGCTATATCACTTCTAATAAGTTATTATGAGTAATTTAAGACATGTTTGTTTTGCTACTTCAACCATGATATTTGGTTGACTGTTGAAATTATATGTGTCACTTAAATTGGAATAGAAAAAAAGTATTATAAATCATAATAATTAAAAACTTAAATTATTTTTAAAATATAATTGACTATTAATGCCAAAAATAATTGGACAAGAAGAGTATTATTCATTACTATAGCTAAAAACATAAATAGTAAATTATAATGTCAAAATAGTATTATAAATAACAATAGTTAACAAGTTAAAATATCTAAAAATATATTTAAAATATAGTTAATTATTTAAATTTTATTTATGTCTCATAAATTGATATAAAAAAAATACATATTGGGCCCGTGCTAGCACGGGTCTATCGGTATCTAGTATATATATATATATATATAAGTTTTCATAATTATTAGAGTTATTAAACACATAATTGGATAATTTTACATTAAAAAAAATTAGCTATGAGGAAGAAGATTTTACTAGAGAATTAGAATATCTAAAAAAGCTACAAGTAATTTGATTTGATATGTTGACATGATTTTAAAATATTTAATAATTACTCTTCGATGAAAATCATAAATAGAAAAAGAATATTGATATATTTGTAAAATTTTCGAGTATTTATTTTCTTAGTTATAGCTAAAAATAAATTTATTTTGATATTTATTATATAATTAACTTAGTAAGGATTTATAAGGATATTAAATTATAATTAAACTACACTAATAGATTACTCAATTTGATCAATTTACTTATTATGTTTTTTTTACACACCCCTTACAAGAGTAATAAATTCGTCCCATTTTACTTATTATTTTAAACTTATTCATGTCCACTGCGAAGAACAATAAATACAAGATATTATATATTATATTATAATATCAAAAAGAACTCTGAGGTTGTAGATAAAAATCATTGCAAACTTTAATTTTGTATTAAAAATTTGGTTGATTTTTTTTTGAGTTAAAGTGATTGTTGATTTAAAATGGAGGGAGTTTTAATTTAATAGTAATCTAACAAGTGGCAGGAAGAAATAAATTATAAAAAAATCAAATGGAATGGTTTTAATAAAAAGAATAAGGGTGAAAATGAAAATATGTAATAAAAAGACACTATTATTTGCAATGTGTAATAATTTTATTTTACCAAAAACTTAAAATACCAAAAAAAAACTTGTGAGGACTACCAAAACCTCAAGATCCTCTCTTAAAAATACATAAAGTGGCATAATTAAGTATTAAATTATAAAAAAAATAGCAACACTTTTATCAAATTACATTTTGTAGCATATGTATTTGTATGTATTTGTATTTTTGTAGCAACAGTTTGCAAAAATACAAAATACATATCGATCATAAAGGCAATAAAAATCATATGTATTTGTATTTTTGTAGCAACAGTTTGCAAAAATACAAAATACAACTTGCTATATTACGTAATTATGAAACTTTTGCTATGAAACTCATAATTAAGGGGATAAGTATGTTATTTCTGAATTTTGTCCTTTATCCGTGCTAAGCCCGGGCCCAAATTCAGAATAGAAAAATAAAACATTAATTTATATCATATTTTTATCTTATAATTAATCTTATTTAATTAAATATTAAAGATACTTTTTTTATAAGTATTCATAATTATTTAAGTTCATAATCATATAATTGAATAATTTAAATTAGAATATTATTTTTGAGAAATAAATATATTGTCAGAGAATTAGATATATAAATAATTCTTGAAGATAAATAATTTTTGAAGATAAGTATATAAATAATTATAATTCGACAAAAAAATAAATCAAAAAATACGATACTTTTAATTTGTTAGTATAGATAAAATAAATTTATTTTGATGATTTTTTTCTTTCTTCTTATAGAATTATTTAAAAGGCAATCCAATAAATAACAAGAAAAAATCAATTACAAAAGGCCAAGTGGAGATGGTCTTAACAAAAAAAGGAGAGGGCAAAAATGAAAATATACAAGAAAATAAAATCATCAATGCACTACAAATTTGACATATGTAGCATCTTTGCTTACAAAAAAAAGTGAAATGTCTAAAAAGTCCTTGTGAGGACTACGAAACTCGTGATTGTCCCTTATAAGTACTAGATAATTAAGGTCCCGTTTACGGGTCCAATATTATAATTTTAAATATTTTTATAGATATATTTAATAAGAAAAAAATCTAAATATAAAACATTAGATTGTTTAATACGGGTTATAGAAAATCTTTTTAGTTTGTAGCTTGTAGTAATTTTTATTAAAAAAATATATAAAAAAGGATTTTCATTTTTCTAAATAAGCAAATCAAGACCAATCAAAAAAGGAAAAAATAGATTTTATATAATAAAAACAAAATATTCTTTCCTTAAAAATAGATGACAGTTAATAAGAGATACCAATTGTAACCCAAATCTCTCTTTAACCATTTTTTTTCTTCAGACGCGTTTCTTCTTCACCTTCTTCAATAAACTTTTTTTTTCCTACAAAATATAATTTTCAATCAAAATCTATCATAAAATTTTGTTGCTTAAGACGAGGTTTTAGGCCATAGCAATTTGAGTGCTTTATGTAAAAATCAAGTTCTTGAATTGACAAATTTAAAAAAAGTTTCATACAATGTGAATTGTGATAATTTGTATTCAATCATGTTACATCATGGACGAAGAAGAAGACAATAAGGGAGAGAATTTCATAGAAAATCGTGATGAAGAAGAAAAATGGTATGTTTGATAATAAAGAAGAAGAAAAACATGTTTGAAAATGAATAAGAAAGAGATCAATATCATTAAAGAAATATCTTTACCAAATTTTTTACTCCTTAATTTAAGAACAAATTTGATAACTTAACTGATAAAATTAAAATAAAATAATTCTTAAAATCAACAATAACACCTACTATGATTATCAAAAGAGTTAATGAGGAGAGATAGATATTAAAGACTAAAAATTAGGAGACAATTTGACTAATAATTATGCAAAAATATTTTTTTGTTATAAAAAAATAATTTAAAAAAAAAATCTATAACTTGCAATTATTTATTTAAATCAATAATTATGAAAAAGTATTGTCATAACAACAATAAACAATCTAATAAGTATATAAAAGATAATTTTCACATATTTAATTAATTTTTTTAAAAAATAATTACTAATTATTTAAATCAACAAAATAAAAATGATAATAGAGATCATGCTTTATGCTTTTCATTTTATAAAATCTATAAATTACAACTTATTTACCTATTTAACCTTAAAATATAACATGTTCTGGGGTTAATTTTCAACATCTGGTTTAACATATTTTCTTGAATTAAACAACTATTTTTAATGCTTTTCTTTTTTTGAATTTATTTAAAAATTATACAAGAAAATAAATCAAAAGTATAGATGTCAATATAATAACAATTTACTTGATTTAATGATAATTTTGTAAAAAAATTATTTGATAAATGAAAAAAATAAATATCTTAAAATAGGTTAACAATTATGAATTTTAGACCACTAAATTGCAAGTAAAAATTAATTTTATTATTGAATTACATATTCTTAATATATGATTTACATAATTAGTTCCATATCATTTTTATAAATTTTCTTGTAGAATTTCATGCATGATAATATTTATTGGAAAAAAACTAATAATATTTAGAAAGCTGAAACATTGAAAGTAGTGGTGGAGTCACTAATTTGACTTAGAAGGTTTAAAATATAAAAAAGTAAACATACGTAGCAATTAAAAAAAGTCAATATATACCTTGTAAAGATTAAAAAATACTTTTAGTTTTATAAATAATTTAATATTTTGTGAAAGGAGATTTGGATGAACACAGTAACCTTATCTAACTCAACCCTTAATTGAGAATACATATGATTGCAAGCGATAATATCTTTGTATAAATTTAAATTTATTTGAAATAGTACTTTGTAAATAATACAGTAGAATAAGTTGGCATTTAAAAGTAAAAAGTTGTTATTTGGCACATAACGATCCACAAATGGAGAACACGTAAGCTAGAATAGAAAGTAAGAAATGGCCAATAACATTCTTTTTTGAGATGACTACGATTGTACTACATAGTAATGAAATTACATTAATGCCCTTGGTTGCTTCCTAACTCATATTTCTATAAAATAATTTTGGAGAAGAGAGGATGTTTTTGAAGCGAGTTTAATGAATGCTGAAAAGATGATTTTACCCTTAGTCGTCCTTGAACTAATCTTTCTATAATATCTATGTCCAAAGTAGGAATTTGTTCAAATAAAAAATTAAGAATATTTATATTCTTGGAATAGTAGGGATCAATTTGGAAAAAATCAATGTCTCGATATTTCAAGGGACAAATAAGAAAGTTAACTAATAGAGAAGATCACAGAACATAATAACCTAGGTAAAAATATAATGTGTTATAATATGCATTAAGATGTATAGCGGTATATAAGGTATTTTTAATTTATATCAAGAAGCTTGAAAAAAATGAAGAAAGAGATATTTTGAAGTTAAAGACCTTTTGCCCTTGATAGTAAGTATAATTACAAGTTTGCCCTTGGTCGTCCTCAACTCTCATTTTTATATAGTAGAAAATAATAACTAGATACATTTTTTTTCTTTTAGATAGTCAATTATTAAAATAATTTAAATTTTTAATTATTATAATTTATAATAGTTTTTCTTTTATTCCAATTTAAGTAACGCTAATATAATAATTGTGGCACTAATATAGTTTCGAGAATCAACCAAATTTTTTGTGTTGACATATCATTTTGTGTCTATTTTATCTTTTATGAAATATTATTAATTTTTTTATGCTTGGATGGCCATAATAATTAATTAGTGGTGATATAGTAAAATCACGATTGAAGCAACGAAGTAGACATGTCTTAAATGACTCATAACAACTAATTAGAAGTTATATAGCAAATTTACTATAAAAAATACTTGAGAAATTTTTTTTATTGAGCCTCATATAAGACGTCAACTTAATTTAAAATAGCAAGAGTTAAGTTATCAGTTTATGTCTATTTTGCCTTTTTGTTAAATATTGTTAATGTTTTAAAACTTGGATGTCTTATAATTAATTAGGTAGATATAGTTAAATCATGATTGAAGCAGTTAAAGCAGATATGTCATAAATGAATATTTTATTTTTTTAACTAATATTTTTAATGTTTTAATACGTAAATAACTTATAATAATTAATTAAGAGTGATATAGTAAAATTGCGGTTGAATCAGCTGAAGCAGACAACATAAGTAGGCATGTCGACCTTCACAGTACTTTTTCTTCTATTTCAATTTAGGTGAAATTGATATAGTTTCGAGAGTCAGCCAAATATTTTATATCTTTTAATTTTTTTAAGCTGTTAATTATTGTGATTTATAGAATTTCTTTTACATCTTTGTTTGAAATATATAACAAATTAAATCAAAATTGGGATTGATAGTCAATTATATTTTAAAATTAATCTAAGTTTTTAATTATTGTGATTTATAATACTTGTTTTAATTAAAATTTAAGTGATACTTATACAATTTCAAGAGTTGGTAAAATATTTTATATCTTTTAAATTTTTAAGTTGCTAATTATTGTGATTTATAATATTTTTTTACGTATTTTTTGAAATATATAACAAATAAAAAATAAATTAAACGGAGGGAAAATAACCAATGAAGAAGTGCCAAAGACATGTAATTCATTGATTGATTGATATACTTTACTTACATGAGAAAATTGAAGGAAAGGTATCTTTTAAGTCTTAAATGAAGGATTGGTGACATTGACCAACTTAAAGGGTCAAACATCATTAGGAAACTTGATTAATTTAATGTGGACTTGATTAATATTTTTAAAACTTTCTAATCTTTTTAAAAATACAAATCAACCCAACCCACACCCCTCTTCAATCTAAATCAACCACACACTCTCTCTCCAACTGCTCTCAGCTCTCTCCCAACCAACAGTTCTGCAAAATTTCTCCCTTCAACCTACGACGACAAATAGGCGGCGAGTTTCTTTTCGACTTTCAACCATCAATCGATGTGAAGACTTCTCCGCCGACAACAACTTCGAGTTCTTCATCGTCCCATTTCCTTTTTCACAGGTAAAAAGTTATGAAGAAACAGAGGAACTTGAGCCAACTACTCTTCTAGTATTGAAATATGGACTGAATAAAATCCTAATTTCTGGCATTTCTTCTTTTTGTTATCATACTGTTGATTCAAATTTATTGGTGATTTTTGGTCATAGTTGATGTTCTTAGTGTGCGTGTGTGTGTGTGATATATTGGTGTTTCTGGGTTGATTTGTTGTTTGTCTTAGTAAAAATGGTATTGCAACAGATGAAACATCTGATGTAACAGATGAAACATCTGATGCAACAGATAAAAATCTGATGTAACTATGAAAATCTAATGCAATAGGTGAATAATCTAACAGATCATTCATCTGTTGCGACAAACGACTCTTCTGTTTAGAAGAAATCTAAACAATATTGATCCAACAGATAACTAATAAGTGATCTGATTTTATTCTTTCCAATGGTTTTCTCTTCATTTTGCAACAGATTAGTGTCTGTTTTTATTTTTTTTAACGGTTTACTCATCCGTTGCAACATGTCGGTTATATGTTACAACAAATAACATACCTGGTACAACAGATTAGTGATCCATTTTTTTTCTTTACAATAGTTTACGCATCCATTGCAATAGGTCAATTATCTGTTGTAACAGATAACAAACCTGGTACAACATATTAGTGATCTGTTGTTATGATTTCCAATGGATTACTCATCCGTTGTAATGGGTCGGTTATATGTCGCATCAGATAAAATACCAGGTGCAACAGATTAGTGTTGTTTTTATGGTTCCCACGGATTACTCATCCGTTGCAACAGGTCGGTTATATGTTGCAACAGATAACATACCTGGTGCAACAGATTAGTTGTCTGTTGAAACTGTTATATTACTGTTATGCATTAATCAATTATAATCTATGTTATGTTCCTGTTAATTTAAGATAACATGGCTCCCAAAAGAAAAGAAATCAAATCAAGTTCAAGTAAAGAAACAAGTACAACAGCTCGGCAACATCCACCACTCTATGAGCTTGCTTTACAAGCGTTATCTCAATCAGGAGCAGAAGATAATGAACACGGGGAGGAGGAATCTTTCAAAAGAGATGATCCAAACGCTAATAACCCTTCCGCTGAAGAGTTGGTCAAAACCTTCAACATTGATCCTTACCCTGTGAGAATGCAGTGCGATGGTGCCACAGATTTAATGGGTGATCTCGTGGTTAAGTCAGTCATGGGAAAATTTTTCGAATCCTTCAGAAAAATACTTCGAGAACAAAAATTGGATTCTTATTTTAGGAAAAGCTGCTTTGGGCAATATCTTGATTTGTCGGAGGACAACAATGCCCGTTTCCAGAGGAAAATGGTCTATGATCTTCTCAAGCACAGGTTTATGTATGAAAACAAAGATAAGATGGATGAGGTGTGGATAAATTACTATGGCATGCCTGTTTGTTTTGGTTGGAAGGAGTTTGCCATAGTTACCAGACTAAAATGTTATCCTCCTTCTCTTTTTCAAGTTATACCTACTCTGACCCAAAAAAAAACAAAAAAACCCACACACCCAAAAAGCAAAAGGCAAGTCGAGTAATCGTGATGATCTGGTGTCCATTGTTGGTCAAAACTTCAAAAATAAAAATCTGATAGAAGCGTTGAAAGGTAAAGGACTTTCAAAGAAGCACAAGCAATCATTGTGCTTGGTTTGGTTTGTACATAATGTTCTTTGGGTGAGAGACGTTAATAACAACATAAGCCTCGGTTTAATAAATCTATCCAAGGATCTTGAGGTATTTAACAGCTATCCTTGGGGTTATGAAAGCTTCAAAATGACTGTCGAATATTTGTTGACTCTGTTAACGCCAAAATAGTCAACTTATATGGCTTTCCATGGGCCTTCATGGTAAATATTTCTTTTATCATAATATGATTCATTATTTTTTTTATTCAATAATGCTTTTGATTTATTGGTGTTATGTTATTGGCTTGGGCATTTGAAGCCATTCCTTATTTGAGACAACAAGTGAACTACTAGGAAGAAGTTTCCTGTCCAAGAATTCTGAGATGGTTGTCGGCCAAAACTAATAAAAATGAAAAAATTTCTTGATCTTTTCAATCCCCCTAAGGAAACAGTAAGTCGAATTCTAATTAGGTTTTTTGTTTTAATTAATGATTAAATGATTTCATCATCATTCTTAATATATGTACCGACTTATTTTAGATTGTCCATCCGTGGCTTGTTCCGACCAACCGAGAGTTGAAGATGTCATTTTTTATTACTTTACGGTCTGTGCAAACTTTATCAGACCCTAAGGTCGTTGATGAAATAAAAATGGAATTGTTTGGAGTAACAACCATCACAAGAAAAATAATTTTGGATGGTGGGGCTAATGATGCTCCTTTTACAGTTTTTGAAACAACAAGTCATTATGATTATGATCATAATGGTTGTACAGATTTTTTTCTAGATTTTGCCCCATCTAGCGAATATTCTTTATGTAAATTTCAAGACTGCAAGGTGAAACACGATGGAGTGATTAATGTTATTAATGCACTAACTGCTTCTGTAAGTGAAATAACATCTAAGAGGGGTGTCATTCCATCAAAGAGGATTTCATATCCAGACACTCTACTAAAGATCAAGGCGGCTAAGAGAAGAAGGAAAGATACTTTCAAGGCATCATCAATCATAAAAAAAGCAAGATTACAATGCCTTTATCTTTGTCTTGAACCAATATTCAGTATGCAAGGGCCACAGGAGAGTAGCATGAGCTGAAGAAGGTGAATGTACATCATTTGTTCCAAAAAATAAATAGGCATATATTTGTTTCAATAGATGATACATCTACTGAAAATTATCAAACAAATATGTACATATATTGCAACTGTTATCTAGCCTGTTGCATCAGATTCGTTATCTGTTTTAATAGATGAGTCTTATATTGTAATAGATAGGTCATCTGTTCGAAATTATCATACTGCTCTGATTTACCTGTTTGAATTTTTTCCAACAGATAATCTATTTGATACAACATAAGACTCATCTGTTGCAACATATGGACAATTTGTTATATATCTCTACTTAGCATTGACAATTCTGGCTTTCCAGGTGGATGTCACACTAGAAGCTACTGCCGAAGAGCATAATATCATAGTTGATAATCCATCAACTACTTTCAAAGATGAAGAAAAGTGGAACCTGTCAGTTTGGGAGAACGAAAGAATTACCCGTTTGAAGTATTTAACATCTCAGACGAGGCTCCAAAAAAACTAACACAGTTGATCAACAACTATTCAGAATAGATTGTCAATGGGCTATTAAAGCATCATGCCGACAGGTACATAAATTAATTTTATAGACATTGGTTTATACAATTCTTGTTGTAAGAACCTGATATTACCATATATAAATCATGTAGAAAACAAAATAACGAGCGCTACAAAGTGAACGAATCAAGTCTTGGTTTTGATATATTCGACTTTGTTGTTGCACATCCCGAAATGAAGAATTGGTTCTATTTGAATCACAGCCCTAAACTTGCTGGAATGATGAGGTTTAAATGCCATACATATTACTATTAATTAATATTTTATTTAATTACATCTGCGTATTGATTTTTTGTCATGTAATCCAAAATGTTTGATAATATGTACAACACATCGATGTTATTCCTTAATACCTTCAAAAGAAGGCCAAGTTGCAAACACAAGAACAATACAGATCACAACAGGCAATTATTTGTACAAAGTTTACATCAATAATGCCTACGATAGGTATTGTCAACAGCAGCTGGAAGTTTCCCAAAATGAGAAATGCTTAATCAACATCATCAAAGGTTTTAGCATTCCAGCTGGCTTACCTTGGCATTTGGTCGATGAAGTGTACATCCCAATCAATTGTGGTGATGAATTCCATTGGGTGTTGGCTGTCGTCATTCTAAAAGAGAGGCACATCCGAGTTTATGACTCGATGTCGTGAAGGAGACGTTCTGGACCGTCGTCTGAGATACAAAAGCTAGCCAAAATGTTGCCTACTTACCATGATATGAGTGTCTTTTTGGACCAAAAGGTTCGTACTGATTGGTCGATGATTGAAGCATACCGGGATAAAATGGCTAATCCATTTAATGTACAATATGTTGACAGAATTGCTCAGCAAACCATTGGTAGCCTGTAAGTTTAAATGTCATGATTTAGCTTTATTTCACAAATTTCACAACGCTTACATGAACTACAAGATATGGATTATCTATTTTTTTATAACGCAGGGATTGCGGTCCTTTTGTTGTCGCCTATGCTGAGTATTTGAGCGATGGATTACAAGTACCAAATGATGGACTTGATGCCGGATTACTCCGCAAAAGATATGCTGCTCTTTTATGGAAATACTGAGAAGCAAAAGGTTAGAAGCCGTACGCAACCGACGTTAAAAATCTACGATGACCAAAGCCAAATTTCATAGCACCGGATGAAAACAACTTGTCCATATTGATTAGATCTTTATAACTTGAGTCCTTCAATATAATAACCTATCCTCCTTGGTTTAACTTGTTGATTTATTTGTAGAGTAGATTGTTTGCACCCATAATAATTTTTTTACATTTCATTTATTTGTTGAGTTATTTCATGTAATTTCTAAAGGCTTCAATTTATTTTATTCTGTCTATGAATATAATTAATCCTTAGTTTTGAACATGTTAATTGAAATGGAGTACTAGATTCAAATATCGCAATAGATAATACATTTGCTGCAACAGACGACATATCTTATCAGACAGATTTAGACATATGTTGCAACATGAAATGCAATACGTAAGTTATTTGTTGGAAATTATATAACAGGTTTTCCTACTTTTTTTATTTACTCCAACAGATTATTCATCAGTTGCAACAGATAGATTATATGTTGCTTGCAATAGACAGACTGGGAACATCTGCATAACACAACAGATGACCAACCTATTTCAACAGATAATCAATCTGTCATAATAGGTACTATATCTGTTACGATAGATATAAATCTGTTGTATTATAAAAATTCATCTTGGCCAGACATAAAAATTATTGCCACTACATATAAAGTAAATTGGCTTGAAATGCAAATTTGTTATCGTGTTCGTCTCTGTATTTGAACATGTTCTTTTTTATACACGGGCTCCAATCATTTAGTTAGTACCCCATATGCCCAGATCCATTGCATCTTTCTCACAATGGTGTCGCACACATTGGTCATTTGTGTGCCGGTCAGCAAACACTCGATGTATGCAAGTGAGTACGGCCCGCACACTACACCGGTTGTATTTCTTGGGAGCTGGATGTTCTTATTTTGACCTTCAATATCCCATGATTCCTTTACCAAGACTTTAGTCGACAAATGATCCATCAGCTTACTCTGCGTCAATAACTTGGGCAACAACTTCAAGAGTGGTTGCATGTTGGTTAAAAACATCTTCTCGCTGAAGACAGGTAAGTTGCAGTATAAACCTTAATATTTCCCTCATATAGTAGTATCTTAATAGTGAGAAAATATATGACATCCACGTTCATGACTGCAAGGATTCTCTTTGCCTTGGTCCATCTCTTGCCGTGTGGATATGGCCTCTTTCCTCTAACATATTTAATCACTTCTTCATCTCATTGGAATGTAAAAAAACTAACTGATCAAATCCTAAGCCACTAGAATAAGCTATCTTATAGAGTTTAGCATACCTATCCTTAAAATTGTTGTAGAAGTTGAGGTCCATTATCCCATCGGCAGCATCATAAGCATCTGGGTACGCTAATTGCCTACCTCTCATGAGGCAGAGAATTTCATCAACATACTATGGTATAAGAAGATAACTATTAAATAGGTTATTAATTATAAAGAATAAAAACACAGTGGAAAGAATCCGATGTGGAGGGTTCTCTGAATCAGTTCACAGATTACCCAGCCAACGCAACTTATGCAACAGATCTGTATTATGTTGCACAGAATACCAAGTTTTTGCACCAGATTACACATATTCTATGTAGATTCTTCTTCATGGAGTAGATTGGAAGGCTAGGTTAGCAAAAGTAAACTTACCTTGTCTTTGTACCACACGCATATATTTTTCATATTCGAGAAGTCTTTGGCAGCAAATGAATGCATGGTGTATTCTTTTTTAACCTTTGTCTTGATGAATTCTTCCAGTTCCTTCTTCTTCTCCTTGCTAAGCACCGCGAATATGTCCACCTTTTTCGGCGGCCCCTGAACTTCAACAACTATTGGAGCGAGGGGAGTTGCAATTTTTGCTGATTTCAGAATGGAGAGAATTTATCTAATTTTTATTTTCTTCCTCTTAACCTTTACTGTAGGAGTGCATGGATCCCTCACCTCGTTGAATGGTATGACACCCCTCTTGGATTTCAACTCTTCGACAGCTTCAACAATAGCCTCTAGCATTTTAAGGAGTTTATCCTCTCTGTCCTTGCACACTTTGCATTTGCAATGAGAACATGAGGGTGAAGAGGGGTGAGAGGGACCACTGTAAGGGTGGGAGGGAGAAGGGGTGAGAGGGACCACTGTAAGGGTGGGAGGGACCGATATAGGGGTGAGAAGGAGGACCTATGCAAGGAATATTTTCAAATATATTTATTTTTTGCTGAGCACCAACATGCTCATAATCATGACTAGCAGCAGAAGCAGCAACAGGATGGCTGCTACCATCACAAACAACTCCACCAGCAACACCCCCAGAAGAAGCACTCGGATCTGTTGCAGTTTGAGGTTGGTCGTGAAGAGCTTCAATATTAGGCTGACCTTGCTTAACTTCTCTTCTTATGGATGTTGCTTTATCCAATTCCTTATTTATTAACTCCACCGTTGGTTCTTCCTTTGTATCAACAAGACCCAAAGTAAGAAAAGAAGTCATCCCCAGTAATCAATGGTAGGCACGATCCAAGGATGCATAACCTATAAAAAAAGACAGGAGGAATTTAAATCATATAATAATAATTTGCAGGTAGTTGGGTTACATGGATGTTAACACAACCAACTTATACAAAAGACGATCGAGCTACCATAACAGCTGATCTGTATGTTGAAATAGATTGATAATATATTGTATCAGATTACCCATCTGTTTCATAATTCGCAGTAGATGGGTAATCTGTTGAGTAGGGTTCAGAGAACCACAGCAAAATATGGTTAATCTGTTGCAAAATATGGATTATTTATTACAATAGATTTACCCATCTGTTGCACCAGTTGTAGTTGACGGGTAATCTATTACAATAGACGACCCATCTATTGCAACAGATGAAACATCTGTTTCAATATCTTTCTTTGAAGAAAATTATTTTAGTTGAAAGAAGACGTACTGTATCATCTGGAGAGTTAAAGAGATCAGCCTCGTTAATATTTTTTTTACTGCTCTCTGCTGCAGCCAACCACCTAAGGATTCTTGGATAAGAAACCTTATTCGGGTAATCCTTGAGATACTTTTGGAAGGGAGGAATGGCTTCACATTCCCAAGCCTAAAAATTGTAAATAGGAAGCAAACAAAAAAAAAGTCATAAGTATATTCAATATATATTAATGAATGAGTAAAAATAGTGATCAATTTTACCATGAAAGCCCAAGAAAAGCCGTATAATATGGTCGTCTTTGGCTTTAGCTTTTTCAGTAACTATTTGACAGTCAAGTAGTAGCTGTCGTATCTCCAAGGATGATCGTTGAATTTCCAAAAATCATCAGCGAGCGCCAAAAAATCATGTTCTATGACTTTCCTGACGTCTCTTGCCAGTAAAACGGAATGGACAAACCAAACTAAGCATAATTTCTCCCTGTAGTGCTTTAGTATGTCTTTATTCTTGAGATCTTCCATCAAATACTCCACTCTGTAGCTAGGTCCAAAAATGCCCAACAACCCATCTTTATTTACCTTGCATTTATTGGACCCTTTGTGGGGTATTTTCTTGATGGGAGGTTCTTCTGGACGATTGCATCTCAAGCCCCTCACTATGGCAAACTCTTTCAATCCAAAACAAATCGGTATGCCACAGTAGTTGATCTAGACTTCATCCATCTTATTTCTGCCCTCTTTTGGACCTTCATCATCCCCCGCATACTTGATCCTGTTCTTGAGAAGGCCATATACCATGATCATTGGGAAACGGAGAGGGCGGGGCCCAGACAGCTCAAGAAAGTATGCAAAACAGCTCTTCTTAAAAATTCTATCTATGTTTTCCTTCTTCATAATACTCCTAAGTTCGTCAAAAGGTTTTCCCAATTGACATTTAAGTACAAGATCACCAAGTACTGCTTTAGGGCTATTCATCGGCATCGCAACTCGAAACTTGTCAATACTAATGATTTTGACAGAATCATACTTGAATTTTGATATTATTTCACGTCCCATTGGTGAGGAGGAGTTATCACTTTCCTCGGCTTTAGTTTTCCCTGACTGAGATTGTTCTGGAAGTTCCTCTGAATCTATCTGTACTCTAGACTTTTTTGTTTGGTGATCAGAAGTTGATTCACTTTCTCCACTTTCAGTTTCTTTTCTTTTGGGAGACATCTTTTAACTACAAACAATAAAAAAATAAAAAAATACATTGCATTTGATGTCTGTATAATTTTAAAAAAAAGTGAGACGAATTTCAATAAATTATTCTACGCCATATATCCAAAAAAATACTTCAACGGACAACCCATCAGTTAGAACAGATGGGGAACTCGAATCTGTTTGAAGACCTATTTAATATCTCCCAACAGATATTTCACCTGTTGCAATAGATGGACAAATTTCAATAAATTATTCTACGCCACATTACAAGAAAATACTCCAACGGATAACCCCATCAGTTGGAACAGATAGGGAATCTATTTGAAGACCTATTTAATATCTCCTAACAAACATTCCACCCGTTGTAACAGATGGACCACCACCACCATAACTAATGCCACCACCAATGCCACCAAGATCACCACCAATGCCACCAATACCAACACCAAGACACCGACACCACCGCCAAAAAACACAAATACCAACACTACTACCAACAGCCACCAGCACCATCCAATAATACAACGACAGTTAATAAAACACTGAGAGAAAAACTAGGGATTTCTCGGGTGCTTCCTACTTTTTTAGCATCAAAACTCAAAATTGTTAACCCATTCTTGAAGATAATACAACTAAAATTCTTCTTTTTCATCATTAACTAAAAATCCCTATTTTTAGAATAAAGAACAAATATAGAACTTGTCTCGAACTTTGTTACCTACGAAGATAGAGAAAACGATGGATACAACTATATGTAGTCGTAAATGGGAAGAAAATTGACCTATTTTGAAGGGTTGAGCAATATGTTGAGTAGTTGTTGTTTGTATTATTGAGAGGGAGAAGAGACCCCGAGAGAGAAAGAGAGAGAGAGAAGAGCGAGAACTTAAGATTTGAAATGAAAAGTTTGTCTCGCAAATGGATGATTTGTATGGGTTGA
The DNA here is from genome assembly GCF_002878395.1 of Capsicum annuum. Classification (NCBI taxonomy): domain Eukaryota; kingdom Viridiplantae; phylum Streptophyta; class Magnoliopsida; order Solanales; family Solanaceae; genus Capsicum; species Capsicum annuum. The sequence goes on along the minus strand of NC_061111.1, from coordinate 233,020,390 downwards.
TTTGTAATTTTAGAAAAGAATGAAAAGTTTTTAAATTGCTAATTTGGTCTGAATTGATCTTAATTAATTTTAAAATTTTTAAAAGATATAATTTTTAAAATATTGAGTTGATGAGAACTCATTTCAACTTAGAGTGATCGATCGATTACTCAAGTCGGGATGAACGCAATACCAATATCATGCAATTGGAAAGACTCGATTAGATTTGTAGTTGACCCTGCGAGCTCATTCATTCATCCCTAGTTCCACCTAAATCAACATAGGTACTATTATTATCCTAACATTAAGTTGATGAGAACTCATTTCAACTTATAGTGATCGATCAATGACTCGGATTGAGATGAACGCAATACCAACGCCATGCAATTGCAAAGACTCGATTGGATTTATAGTTGACCTTAGGAGCTCATTCATTCATCCCTAGTTCCACCTAAATCAACTTAGGTGCTATCACTATCCTAACATTGAGTTGATAAGAATTAATTTCAACTTAAAGTGATCAATCGATGACTTGGGTCGGGGTGAACATAATATCAATGCCATGCAATTGCAAAGACTCGGTTGGATTTGTAGTTGACCCTGCGAGCTCATTCATTTATTCCTGGTTCCACCTAAATCAACTTAGGTACTATCACTATCCTAACATTGAGTTAATGAGAACACATTTCAACTCAGAATGATCGATCAATGACTTAGGTCGGGATGAACGCAATACCAATGCCATATAATTGCAAAGACGAGATTGGATTTATAGTTGACCCTGTGAGTTCATTCATTCATCCCTAGTTCCACCTAAATCAACTTAGGTACTATCACTATTCTAATATTGAGTTGATAAGAACTCATTTCAGCTCAGAGTGATCGATCGGCGACTCAAGTTGGGATGAACGCAATACCAATGCCATGCAATTGCAAAGACTCTATTGGATTTGTAGTTGACCCTGTGAGCTCATTCATTAATCCATAGTTCCACCTAAATCAACTTAGGTACTATCACTATACTAACATTGAGTTGATGAGAACTTATTTCAACTCAGAGTGATCGATCGATGACTTGGGTCGAGATGAATGCAATACCAACGCCAAGCAATTAGAAAAACTCAATTGAATTTGTAGTTGACCCTGTGAGCTCATTCATTCATCCCTAGTTCCACCTAAATCAACTTAGGTTCTATCACTATCCTAATATTGAGTTGATGAGAACTCATTTCAACTCAGAGTGATCGATCGATGACTCAGGTCGGGATGAACGTAATCTGTTGCAATAAGCGACTCAGTTGTTGAAAATTTCAAATAGATATTCATATCTGTTGCAACAGATGACATATCTGATTTAATTATCAAATAGACATTTACGTCTGTTGTGATAGATGACTGAGCTATTGGAAATTTTCAAATAGATATTTATATCTGTTGTAACAGATGACATATCTGATTTAATTAATTATCAAATGGACATTTTCATCTGTTGTCACAGATGACTGAGCTGTTGGAATTTTTAAATAGATATTGATATTTGTTATAATAGATAACTGAGCTGTTCGAATTTCTACACAGATATTTATATATGTTGCAACAGATGACATATCTATTTTAAAAAAAAATTTCTCTTTTAATTTTAAAGCAAGCTTTTGGTTTGAGTAAATAATATCAAGTAGTAGTACTGACTAATAAAGGCGGTAAAAAATATTCCTTGGATATCTCAAAAGTGAGTTCATTGAGCAGTCTTTTCCTGTCTTTTCGATTTCACTAGTCTTAATCTTCCTCGTGCCCCTCAAATTATTAATGAAATTAATAAATAGTAATTAATGAATATTGAAAACCCCCACGTCTACGTACACAATATATCTATAAAAATTATCTCATCTCTTCCTTCAGCTGTAGTTTATTTTATTCAACTCTCATCTTTTTCTTTCTCTTCTCGTTAAGGTCACAACCTTTTTTTCTCTCTTTTCTCTTCTCTTCTTATAAAGATCCTTTTGGATCTAAACCGATCCATATCTTTCCTCGACCGAAATTGTTGTTTTGCTCTCCTTTATAATATTAAGGTATGGTTCATTATTGCTCTTTCATTCTCGTCTTCTTCTTTGTAAGTTATTTACATCTATTTTTTATTTAATTACTATTTACCCATATCATATTTATTAAAAATATTTGAAGGAACTTTTAAGTGTTGAATAAAAAAACCGAGAATTTTTATTACAATATGCGAAAAAAGTCATCTATTGGGAGACGTTTAAAAGCCTTGTTGGCAGTATCATTTTTTTTGTATGTATTTTATTTGTTTCTTTATTACTAATGTAGTTATTGATGTTGTTGGTGGGGTTGGCATTGTTGGAACTTGTGGTGTGGTGTTGTTGATGGTTTTGGAACAAAGGATATTGCTTCTTTGTTGTTATGATGTTGTTGGAACAAATGTTATTGTTTCTTTATTGTTGGTGTTTTTTATTTGTAGTTTATACTATTATTGATGTTGCAACAGATAGAGAAACTGTTGGAACAAATCAAACCACCAGAAAGGCTGGTTTGATGTATTCCATCAGAATCCACATCTGTTGCAACAGACTCCACATCTAATGCAAAAGACTCTACATCTAATGCAACAGACTCCACATCTGATGCAACAGACTCTACATCTGTTGCAACAGATGGATAATGTTCTTTTTGTGACATTAATTTTTTTCCTCTTCTTTGTAGATATAAGGAACTGACAGTTGATCAACTTTTGTTAGATCATCACAAGAGGCTGCAGTAAAGATGAGTTCGGAGGAATAAGTTGCATTCAGATAGAACCACTTCATATGTGGGAGGTATGTATTACTGATAATGTTATCATGGAAACACACATAGAGTGCACTAATTTTGTGAATGTTGTTTTTACTGATTAGTCATAGATCATTCAAACAAGATGTCTGCAATTTTACAGTTAAGTTTGGTAGGTCCGAACTGATAAGGCCGAGGGACCATGAATATAGTTCTGATATCCTGTTAAGATTTAATGTTGGTTGTTGCTCATGTTTATTTGTCAAGCATTGTAAAGGGATCTAGTTTTAGTGTTATTATAAAGAGATTCAATAGCGATTAAACTAACTTTTAGGGTGCATTGGACCCTTAGAGGGCCTTTGAAGCTTAGCACTACATCTAAAAAGAAAGAAAAACCAATATAGTTATTGCCCTATCCCAAATTTATATGGTTGGGTTGCTCGCTCGAAGTGATGATTATACGCCAGAAGGTGCGGTAGGAGAATGCCTTCGAGGGAAAATAGGTGGTTAATGGAAGACTATATCATCTGAGAGCTAATTAAAGAAGAGACATAGGGTAGAAAGTAACTTCTAGCGAATCTGGCCGATGGAATTATCTTAACAGACGTGAAATCTGAATCAAGTGCAAATCTAAAAGTGTATCCGGTAATGTATTCGTTTGTTGTCTATCTGAAAGAAAAATAATGTAGATGGGCACTTTGCTAGGGAGCTGCGTGATCGAGATTATCACCTAGATAGAAAATAGGAGAAGACCAACAAAGCAGCCTCATGGGCATCGAGGGTTGAAATGATGTAAAACAAGTCTAGAAAACTTACGCCAATAGCAATTGCAGTTAAAATAAGGAATCTAAGCGAAGGCGATAATTTATGAATTTTAAATTTCATCACATGCTTTCTTATTTGTGTTTCTGATTAGGCCTACTGCCGTTGACCTGATCAAAACCACAAATGATATTGAAGGGCAAATTGAGTATCATTTCTTCCTTAGCAATATGGTTATAATTGATTGTGTTTTCTTGCCTTAGCATGCTTTCAACATTCCTTGGAGAAGATCAGATGCTTGTTGATATGTGAATCCTAAGAATTTTCAAGCTTGCTGATTCTATATTCAAGTTGGTCGTTGCCATCTTCAAAGTTGGTCAAGAGTTCCTCATCTCTTGTGAGCTCGATTAGGGACACCACCTTCAAAGTTGTGGCATTCTAGAAGCCCTTCATAACACTTTCTTCAGAAGCCTTAAAGGATACATGGAGGGTCGCTGTGTTTGTTTTAGGTCAAAATATGTTGATGTACGTTAAAGATGTGGTCCCAACAGTTGAACAACACACTTTTATCGAGCGTTGCTCAATGTATCTTGCTCAACCAATTTGATAAATTAGTAAGCATAAAGTTACGTAGCGTGTGATCTAACCCAGCTCTTCCAAGCCTATCAAACATTACGTAACTCCAAGTTCATTACCCTATAAAAAAATATGTCCGAGTTAGTGCACAAATCGAACCAGCTCAATCTCTCAACCTTTCTGCTGATCGCTCTTCTCCAATATAGATGACAAGATATCTACTATGCAAAAGTCTACACTGTCGCCAGACATGCTTTCCTGGGAACAATTCTTCAGAAAACATCTGTTTGATATCTATTGAAGAATTACTCCCAAGCAAGCATGTCTGGCAATGGTGTAGACTTTTGCATAGCAGATATCTTGTCATCTATATTGGAGAAGAGCAATCAGCAGAAACGCTGAGAGATTGAGCTCGTTCAATTTGTACACTAACTCGGGCATATTTTTTTATATGGTAATGAGCTTGGAGTTATGTAACGTTTGATAGGCTTGGTAGATCCAGTTTAGATCACACGCTACGTAACTCCTTGATTATTAATTTATCAAATTGGTTGAGTAAGATGCATGGAGCAAAGCTCGATAAAAGTGTGTTGTTCAACTATTGGGACCATATCTTCAACGTGCATCAACATATTTTGACCTAAAACAAACACAGCGACCCTCCATGTATCCTTTAAGGCTTCTGAAGAAAGTGTTCTGAAGGGCTTCTAGAATGCTACAACTTTTAAGGTAGTATTCCTGATCGAGCTCACAAGAGATGAGGAACTTCTTACCAACTTCGAAGACGGCAACAACCAGCTTGAATACAGAATCAGCAAGCTTGAAAATTATCGGGATTCACATATTACAGCAAGCATCTGCTCTTCTCCAAGGAATGTTGAAAGCATGCTAAGGCAAGAAAACACAATCAATTAATCCATATTGCTGAGGAAGTAATGATACTCTATTTGCCTTTCAATCTCGTTTTAGTTCCGATCAGGTCAACGGCAGTGTACCTAATCAAAAACACAAACAAGAAGGCATGGGATGAAATTTAAAATTCAAAAATTGCCGCCTTCACTTAGATTTCTTATTTTAACTATAGTTGTTGTTGGCGTAAGTTTTCTAGACTTGTTGTACATCATTTCAACCCTCGATGCTCGTGAGGTTGCTTTGTTGGTCTTCTCTTATTTTCTATCTAGGTGATAATTCCGACCACGCAGCTCCCTAGAAAAGTGTCCATCTGCATTACTTTTCTTTCAGAGAGACAACAGACAAAATTATATTATCAGATACACTTTCATATTTGTACTTGATTTAGATTTCGCATCTGTTAAGATAATTCCATCGGCCAGATTCATTAGAAGTTACTTTCTACCCTATGTCTCTTCTTCAATTAGCTCTCAGATGATATAGTCTTCCATTAACCACCTATTTTTCCTCAAAGGCATTCTCCTACCGCACCTTCTGGCATATAATTATCACCCCGAGTGAGCAACCCAACCATAGAAATTTTGGCCAGGGGAATTTCTATTGGTTTTTCGTTCTTGTTTGATGCAGTGCGAGGCTTTGAGGGCCCTCTAAAGGTCCAATGCACAATTAAAGTTAATTCCAATCACTATTGGTTCTCTGCAGTGACGATAAATATTGATCCTTTCTCAAAACTTAACACGCATAAACATGAGCAACAACCGTCAGTAATTCGTAACACGGTATCTGCACCATCTTCATGAGGTCCTCAGCCTTATCAATTTCAAACCCATCAAACTTAATGTACAATGCAGAATCTTGTTTGAATGATCAATGCCTAATCGATTAAAAACTGCATTCACAAAAACATTGTACTTTGTGTGTGTTGTCCCGGTGACCTTATCAGTAATACATACTTAACTCCCACACATATGATAGTGGATCCATCTGCACGCACTTTATTCTTCCTAGCCCATCTATGACTTAAATTGAATAAACAGATGACTAGCTAGTTGCAACTTATGACATATCTGTTTATATTGTCAAATAATTGGAGACATCAGTTACGACAGATGATCAATATGTTGCAACATATGACGTATCTGTTGGAGAAATTAAACAGATATATACATCTGTTGCAAAAGATTGCCAGTATGTTGTAAGTTATCTAACAGAAAGAATATATTTTGCAACAGATTACCCATCTGTTAGATTTATTTTAAAGTAATTTTTTTTTCTTTTCGAGATACTATAATTTATAAATAAGTCCCTCCTTACAAATATGGATGATCTATATTCGTATAAGAATATTCATATCGAGTCCTTGTGTGAACTTCAAAGGCAGTTTGATGAACTCCAGAGAGATTTGGCTGATTTCGGAGCAAGGCTTCCGGATGAAAAATATCTGATTGACAATAATAATAATAGTAGTAATAATAATTAGGTAATGTTTTCATTTTAGCGCATGTATTTTTCTCCTTTTGTATATCGGATCTACCCAAGGAATTCAAAAATATATGGACATTCATTTCATTTTGTTGTCGACTTTGAATTTTTAATTCTTATTTAGTATTTAATAATCATTCTATTTATTCCTTGTTCTCAACATGTCGACGGTTGGTGGTAGGGATTGAGCAATTTGTGTCAACAGAGGTTAATCTGCTACAGCAGATCGATCATATGTTGCACCTGATGGTTATTAATAAAAAGGGATTATTGTTGTTATTGAGAGGATGAAAAGACATGACTTTTCGATTATTCAATATGAAAAATATTTCGTAAATACATAATAAGGAAATAAATGATAAACACAATTTATAACCGTAAAAGAACGGTTATTTAATTTTAATAACTGATCGTGACTTTTCACCATTTTTGTTTTTGAATTTGTTATTTAAAATTATTTATTATATAATAAAATGGTTATTATTTTATTAAGAAATTTGAAAAGGTATTTTTTTATTTATAAAATAAAAAGTAAGCAAATTTGGATTAATGATATGATGATAGTTTTTTTTTTAAAAAAAGTAGATTATATGTTGCAACAAATATATTATTTGATGCAACAGGTTCACTATTGTTGCAACAGATGATATATCTATTGTCACAGATGATTTATCTGATGCAACCAATATCGAATCTATCGTCACAACTCAATAAAAATGGTTCTTGGGAAGAACTAATTAATAATAATAATCTGAAAAGTCATGACTTATCTCAATATTTCTTAATTTAATTATGTCATTACTTTTCACATTAATAAAAAATGTAATTAATAAATAGAGGTGAACAGTTAGATTATATGTTGTAACAAATAGGTTATCCGATGCAACATATTTTATATTTGTTGCAACAGATGATATATCTGTTGTCACAGATATGTTATCTGATGTAATAAATATAGGTCTGTTGCCACAACTCAATAAAAATGGTTCTTCGAAAGAACTAATTAATAATAATAATCTAAAAAGTCATGACTTATCACAATATTTATTTTTTTAATTTAATCAAAAATGTAATTAATGAATGGAGGTGAATAGTCCCGCCTTTTTGCCTCTCATTCAAATTCAATCCTCTATAAATAGGTCTCTCCTGACTCAATCGTTCATTCAACTACACTCTATTTATTTATTGAATCTCATTTTACACTCTAGAAGATTATGGCTGACCCAGTATGGGACGTTGCTTTTCTACAAGACGCCGTGAATGAACTTCGGAATCAAGTTCATGACCTGCAATGGAAACTGGGAGGAGCTAGAGCAAGAATGCTCCGCGAGATACGCAGGCTGAGGAGGTCCTTCCTACTTCCGATTGAAGATTGGTCGGTTAACAATGATGATGATGATGATGATAATGATGATGATAATAATAATAATAATAATAATAATAATAATAATAATAATTAGATTATTATTTTTCTTTTAGTCTATTATATGTATTTTTATTTGTTTTTGCTTAATAAAAAAATTATGTTTGATCTTTGACGTTTTAATCAATATTTAATTTTCATTCTGTCTATTATCTTCTAAACAAACATATCGACGATTCGATGTAAACAGAAATAATTTAGAATCCAGTAGCAATAGCAAGATTTATCTGTTGGGTTTGTGGCAGGGGCTGATGTGTTGTTCAAAACAGATTACTTATGTTGCAACAGATAAGAAGTCTGATGCAACAGATAAATAGTCTGTTTCAACAGATGACTAGTTTGTTGCTTGATCCTGACGTTTTAATTCGTACTCCCTCCGTCTCAAATTACCCATCCCAAATTGAGATGCCACATTGATTAAGAAAAATAATTAATAACATGTCTAGTTTACCATAACCCACTGATCAGTTGGTAGTATAGTAGACGTGTTTGAAATGACTATTATTTGCTATTCAATCGAAATTTCATAAGAGAAGAAGACTTTTAACGTCGGTCAACGTATAGTCCCTCTATTAAATGATGTTTCCATTTTAATTTGAAGAAAAAGTGATTAATGCAAAGGATAAAATATGAATTTTTTTAGTCTTTTCTTGATTAATGAAAAAGACAAGTAAAATGAGAAATCGAATTCAAAAATTTGGGACGGGTAATTGGACGTAAGGAATAATTTTGAATCTAGTAGCAATAACAAAGGTTGAAACATATTGGTTATCTGTTGGGTTTGTGGCAGGGGCTGATTTGTGTTGTTCCAAACAAATTAATCATTCGTTGCTACAGATAATTAGTCTGGTGCAACAGATAAACATCCTCATACAACAGATAATACGTCTGATGCAACAGATAAATATTCTGATGCAACAGATAAACAGTCTGATGTAACAGATAAATCTTTTGATGCAACAGATTACTCATCTAATGCACCAAATGATTGATTTGTTTAAATTGTGGGCACTTATGCTGGATTCATGATCGGGGTTCTATCCATTGTTGGAAAAATAGAAGTGTACCCAGATGACAAATACAAATAAAAATCATAATTTTATTTACCAAAGTCACCTATGAAGTAATTATGCCAAAGTGAAAAGTGATGTAGTAAACAAAATTTGACCTAAGAAATTGATCAGATCGCAGCAGTAGTGCTGTACTAACAATAACAAATGGTCGACAAGAAGAAGATGAAGATGATAATGAAGCAGAAGATGATGATAATGAAGCAAAAGATGATGAATAAATCAGCAGAAACAATGAACAACAAAAATCTCTAAGAGAGAAAAAACAACAATGGATGAGAAGAGAGAGAAAAATGCTTTTTTTCCCTCCGTTTTCCGTTATTGTAGGTAAACATTGAGATCAAAGTGTAAATTTTAAAACTTATGGGTTATTTTCAAACTTTTCCAACTTTCTTAATCCATAATAAAGTAATTGTCACCTCCAACTAATAATTAAGACTTGTGTCACCTACACCTCATTTTAAAACTCTTTTGTCATCTGTGGCCCAAACCCCCTACTTACATTGCCCATAAAATAGTTGAACTATTCAGTTGTTAAGGATTTACATTTTCTCATCTAGTTTTCTCTCCCCATTTTCTCGTTTAAGGCTGACTCAAAAAGAATTCATAACACAATTTTCAATTCTGAAACCAACTCTTAAAAGTTGTCACCGAAATTATAGCTAAAGCAACAATACTTCGATTTTGTTACGCGGATATGGCAAAGAAGGTTGCTTTAGCGCTGAGTTTGATTTATTTATTTTTTGGATCCGGACATGAGTATATGCAATAAGTTTAGTTCTGGCACATAACTAGATGCTTATAAGCAACTTTTTCTCCAGCTGTAGATTTCGGGACTGGATTAACTAACGTGTTTGTATTTTCCAAATCTCCAATGTTTCTCTTTTAGGTGTTCAAACTCTAAATTGCATATGACAGACTATCTTTGATGCTATAGCATTGGACCATCAACGTGTGACGGTCATTATAGATGCCACGGCTACTGCTACCCCTGATATACATATTGGTATGTATTCTCAAGATCCTCATCAAGCGTTACAGATCCCTCAAAGCTGTCGCTTTTGTGCTTATTTACGTATTGAATTTTTAGTTTTAATAGATTTTGAATATTTTCCGTCCTTTATTCTATGTACTGCCCGAGTTGATTAGTATTAACTATCAAATAACTTCATATAATATCTTATTATAAGTGGTTATAAATTACAATTAATGATCACTTAACCGAATCATAAGTTTGGAGTATAAAGGTCGATGTTTCTTCCTGTCCTCAATACATGCTTTAGTGTTTAACCTTTTCTTGTCTTGTGAAGTATTTACACTTAGATACATCAATGAATTTGCCACATACTTGAAAGTTCAAGCACCCAGACCTCCTTATTTTTCTTATTTGGAAAGCTTATTTCTAAGGAAATTACCGTGTAAAATGGTTTGGATCCACTCTTCTCTAAGCCATAATCTTAATTTTGGATCATAATTACCAAATCATCAAAATAATGGTGTGCATCTTAATGGATAGGTTTTTCATGTTAATGTTTTGAAGATAGTTTGTATGTCAATGAAAATTTATACAATTGTTTACGATGGTATGCTCATATTTGTGTAATAAATACAATACCTGTAGTTTAAAAGAGTATCAGAATGTTTATTAGGGATGTGTTGTACAGTATCCATCCGAGGCTGCTCACCTGTGTCAATATTAGTTGGTAAAGAAGGATATCTCCTAAGCCTTTCCGTAAATGAGCCTGTGCGAACATATATGGTATCGTTCATAAAGGAATAGTGTATCTTGAATCAATTTTGTCAAGACGAGTGGTTATAATTTTACCAATTTTGTCTTTAAAGTTCTGTTTGTTGATACAATTTCATTCTTATGTTGTTTTTTCCTTATTTTTCCTTTTGTGTTTCCTGTAAGATAGGATAACTTATTGATCTGAACATATACTGGTTTACGATTCCAAATATTGGATCAGTTCTCAAGGGCCTCCCGTAGGTTTAACATGCCTTTACATTTTCAAATTTCATCCAAGAATACAATTGTGTGCGCTCTCCTACTAGCATTTTGGCAATTTCTATTAGGGAAGAAAGGAGTTTATATCTTTTCTCAACCGTAGAAAGTACAAAGAGATGGCAATGTCTGCTTTGGAAAAGAAGCACCTTAGACTATCTCCACTCGAAATAAGATTTTATCTCAGAGATTTTCTAGGATCCGGCCACCTCAAAACTGTCGAGGCACCTACAGGTTTGCTTGTTAAGGTTGTGAAGGGTCAACATAAACTTTATTGTGATTAGACAAAATTTCTCCGCGATGCTAGTATTTGCTTCCAGTTCTTATGCTAAATGTTCATATATTTTTATGTAATTATAGGGTAGATCCACAAAATATCACCTGCGGTCAAGGTGCGTCCAAGTTTTTAGCACTAAACGGGATCGTCGTGATTTGCTGCGTGACTTTTTATCTTTTTGGTGTAAAAAGGAATTTGTAGATGAAGTAGATTTAACACTTATTCTTAGACTCTCACTCTATATAAGTAGTACTTAGCCTCTTACAATCCTTGTATTTTTTAGAAGAGATTTTTTTATTGGTTTCTTGCTCACTTGTAATTAGTACATAGTGCAAGCTTTATACTAACGCAATTATGTTCATGCACTCGACCAGTATTGCATGTCTTGATAGTTCAATAAATGGAACCAAAAAATTTAAAGTACAACCATTGGATCAATAGTTTTTTTCTGTAGCAGCCTCTCATTTTTCGTATGCTATTTTTTAACCATTTAGTTCTCAAGAATTGCGTTTTATAATTAACAGGAGGGTGGAGAGTGATTCTTGTTTATAAACAACTTATCTGCATACGGTGTGTGCATGATTTTATTGAACTCGCAGAGTCAAAATTAAATAATTTAGAAAGTTATTTTGTATCTGGTGTTGAATAATTTAACAAAAGTTAATTTTTCAAGTTATTATTTAACAGTTGTATTAAGGGTTATGGTTTAGCATTCATATCATTTTTCTTTATACCCTTTTTCCTTGATCATGAATCTTTAGATATTTCTTAACTTAACCATGGATAAAATGAATGTAAAAGGATAACATGTGTCATGCATTTAGTTACACCAGGTGCAAGTAAGACTTTTTCTTAGCCTGATAATTTAAAAAGCTAAACTAATGTTGTATACTGGTTCCATCTTGTCTATGACATGTTCTTCGTAATTTTAAAGTTGTTAAGAATCTACAATAATCTTTGTAAGGATCTGAACTTGTAAATATAATATCAGCCGGTATAATTGTGATGAGAATCTGTGAGAATCTGTAAATTTGATATCAATCTCTCCCAATCTAGGTTAAACCGTTTAAAGTTTGAGGCACTAATCTAGCCGAACATTTCGAATGTGTTCTTTTCTTATTTTTTTATGTAAGGTGTCAACTTCTCAATGAATCTTAGGAAGTTCTAAAAGGATTTGGAACTAGTGGGTCTATTTCATTTCCAATTTGCTTAGCTGCAAGTCTCCGAGGCATTAAGCTTGTAATTTAAGAACATAATTCAGCACCCAGGATAGCTAATCGAGTGCTTTCTTTATTTTCTTATAAAGTGTTTGTTGCATTTAACTCTTTTGTTGATCATTTTTTGCAAAAGAGAAAGTGTGTGGTGTGCGGAAATCTAGTAAGATTGTCGTTGAGGCAATATGCATTTAAGGTCGTGGGAAGAACACATTTCTTTTCAAATTCTATTGTAGATAAGGGGGATGGTAATGTGGTGTTGATTCTTGGGGGCTCATTGGGTGCTAATGCAATTAATGTTTCAATCTTGCATTTGTATTCTGAGATGTTAAATGAATGAAGAAACTTGTTTTTGATATAGCAAACTGGGGTCTTAGCATATGATGAGATGGAGAGCCACATGAAATTTCATCCCCGGTTATACATAACCCCGTGAGTGTTGTTTTATTTCAAACAATTATGTATTTACTGTATGTTAAATTTAGCATTTCAGGCTTCTAAGTTAACAAAGAGAGTGCCATTTTTTCTTCGTTTTATTCTGATTTAATCCTAACTTGGTGAAGGTTCTTGCACTCGATGGATTTAGTGCATGCAGTTGCTGACCTTATTATATCTAGAGCTGGAATAATGATCTTCTCTAAAATTTTAGCTGCTGAAAAACCATGTATGCTGGTAAGTTCACACATAGTTGGTGGTTGAGTGTTGTTTTAATATCTAAACCTAATCTTGTTATCATAAGTTTGGCAGTTGTTTAGAACTTTGAGTCTGTGATAGTATTATCCTATTCATGTAGTCTTTGGCTTTTATTCGTTGTCATATATTGTTTATTATGTTCAAAAAGTCGCACCTTGTTGTTTAATATAACAGTTGAATAATGCACCAAAAGTTTTATCATTTTTTTGTTAATTAGTAAGGTTATTAAAGTAGCACTCTACAGCTTTTCAACCATACACAACACCAAAAAGATCCAAATATACAACACAATTTTTTGACTTAAAAGGGCAGAGACATCTAAACCTAAATAGCCTCAAGCATACATCACCAGCTTTAGATACAGGGGTAAATTAGATTTAGTTGTAAAACAGTATCATGACACATTTCAAACCAAAGTTAAAACATGTTTTCATTCTCCTGTTATACATTAGATGCACATCATAAGTTAAAACTGTTTCCATTCTCCTGTTCTGCATCAGATGCATGAACATTTCCCTTTATTACTCAATATGTTTCGCCTTACTTTCCTATTAGTTTTCATGTTTTCCTTCACTATTATTTTTTTTTTCTTCTTTATTTTTATTACTACTTTGATATGCTTCACTTGAACGGGGGTCTTTCGGAAACAACTGCTATAGGTCCTACAATCTTTGACATTAAGACCCTAGCTACAATTTGGAAGACAAATCTTTTCCCAAGCTACCAGTGAAGCCTTTTTATTCCCATTAGTGCATCCCCACAAACATTCCCTGCAACTTCTCTCAATTTTCTTTGCTACGCTTTGTGGTAAGACAAAGACAGTAACCCAAAAGCTATGAATGTCAAAGTAATCTTCACACTTGCATCTTTTATTTTGTTCGTTATCAGATTTTGCTCTTGATAGTCAGAACTCATTCTAGAAAGATCCTCAACCACCGTGATAAAATTATTTTGTTCACGAAGCTCTCCAAGATCCTCAAATGGCTTAGTAATATCAAATTCATTCATCTCATTATCATCATATCGTCTTACACGACATTCCCCATCACCAGCAGAAAAAACTTTCTGTAATGCCTGAATTGCACTAACTTTAACACTATCCAGCACAGCTATAGCTTCAGCTCCAATCTTTGCAATAGCTGCACCTTCCAACCTTTCCAAATATCTTAAAACAATAGGGTCATCATAATAGTCTCCAAGCTTGAAAGTGACATCTTCTGTCTCTCCAGATCTAGGAAAGACCACTTCCATCAACCAGGGATCCAAAAGCTTACATAGTTCAGGCTGCAGATATTTTCA
>NC_061111.1:232963672-233002914 GCF_002878395.1 Capsicum annuum | reverse complement strand
AAAAAATAAATTTAAATTATCGGGCTGGTTCAGGTAATCAGTGGGCCTGATCCAATTTCGTAATTGGGCCGATCCATCGGGCTAGTCAACCCAGACGGCCCAGCTCGAGACCGGTGGCCCAATAACCCGGAGGCCCATCAGGTTGGGTCAGACCGGGTTGGGCTTTCTAAATGGGTTGGGCTAATCAGACCAAAATGGGCCGGGCCGACCCACTTGACAGGTTTACTCTAAAGGCGACCACTTGATATCTATGTCTTTGATCAATTTTAGAGAAAAGGCATAGTTACTCCCCTAAACTTATCATCAAAACTTACTTTAGCACTTAAACTTAACTTGTAATTATTTACCCCTTTAATAACTTTCAAGTGAATTTTATACCACCCCAATAATATTATACCACTCTCACTATGGAGAGTACAGTGTATACGCACCACGTTTGAGCCACGTAAATATAACAACAAACCTAGTGTATTCCAACAAAGTGGGGTCTGGGGAGGGTAAAATGCACGCAGTCCATATCGCTACCTCCGAAAAAGTAGAGAGACTGTTTCTGATAGAACCCCAACTCAAGATAAAGAATAGCAAATAAGGTCATAATGAAACAAGAACTAGGATCAATGGCGTAACAAAAATAAGGAATAAGAAATAATAAAAATAGAAATCAGAGAAATAAGAGCAAAACAAAATAAGAAATACGGAATAGGACACCCACCTAGTAGTAACATACACTCACAGACCAAAGACATCCACCACACCCAAAATCTCCTGACTAGAGGTTCCTACCTATGGACACAGTCCTAGGATTACTACCCGACTACACAAGAGCTCTCATAACTACTTTCTACAACCCACATACTCACACTAGCCTTCTACCCTTATCCGCGACTTCCACTATCTAGGGTTATGTCCTCAGTAAGCTGAAACTGCTCTATGTCATGTCTAATCACCCCTTCTAGTATTTCTTTGGCCTACCTCTACTCTTCCTGAAGCCATTCAAAGCTAGCCTCTCACACCTACGAACTGAGGCATCCGTGCCCCTCCTCATCACATGCCCAAACCATCTCAGCCTTTCTTCACGCATTTTGTCCTCCATCGAAGCTGCTCCCACCTTTTCCTGGGTAATTTTATTCCTAACTCTATCCCCTCTAGTAAGTCCACACACCTAACACAATATTCATATTTTTGCCACCTTCAATTTTTGAATGTGGGAGTTCTTGACTGGCCAACACTCCGCTCCATACAGCATGGCCGAACGGACTGCCACTCTGTAGAATTTGCCTTTAAGCTTAAGAGGCACCTTGTTATCATACAACACTCTCGAGGCAAGCCTCCACTTCATCCAACCTGCTTCAATACGCTTAGAGACATCCTCATCAATCTCGCCATTCCCTTGAATCATAGACCCAAGATACTTAAAACTATCCCTCTTACCAACATCCCGAGAATCCAACCTCACTACCACTTTGTCCTCTCACCTTAAGTTACTAAACTTGCATTTCATTTACTCCGTGTTGGACCTACCCAACCTAAACCCCTTAGATTTAAGGGTTTGCCTCCAAACCTCTAATTTTTTATTCCCCCCCCCCCCCACGTCTCATCAATTAGTACTACATCATCCGTAAATAACAAACACCAAGGCACTTCACCTTGAATACTCCGCGTCAATACGTCCATCACCAACGCAAACAGGAACGGACTAAGAGTTGATCCCTGATGCAACCGTGTCTCCACTGGAAAATACTCTGAGTCTCTTCTCACCGTCCTCACCCGAGTCTTTCCTCTATCAGAAATGTCCTTAATAGCTCTGATATACACCACCGGGACCCCATACTTGGGTTCGCTCGATGCTGAATACTACTCCCAACTGAAAGACACTGATTATTAAACTGAACTGAACTAGACTGAGTTTCGCTGAGTATTGTAACTGACTGAGTACTACTGTTTGTGACATTACTGAGACTATTATATAGCTACTATGATCTAGGTAAACAACTAGATTTTGGGTATTAAATACCCCCAGGACTCGATAGCATCAATAGTGAAACATGGCACACTAGCTAGTCACTTAGTCATGATTCATCATTGAGATATTTTGTCAAACACTTGCAAGGCATGAACTTGTACATAAATGGGAACACATGTTATCATATCATGATTTTTCATTATTCACTTCACATAGGCATTCTAGCAAACACTTGGGGAGCATGATTATTTCACATAATGATAAACATATATAAATATCATGGCTACAATATTCAACTTGTAAATTCAAGTATTTAACATGATAATCGCATAATTCATCACACATGTTTTCTTAATTTCATGAAACTTGTAATTAATCATGGATTGAAGACCATATAACAATACATACATGAACACAATCAACTCAAACATGTAATTCATGGAATCTCAATCTTGTATTTTGAAAAAGGATTCTTGGGATCCATGGGTGGTAAGGACCCATGAATGAATATATAACATACCTAGAAAGATGAGTTCTTCAAGTTTCTTGGTGAAATCTTGAGGAATGCTCTTGGTTCTTGAAGGCTAGGGTTTTGTTAATTGAGAGAATGCTCTTAATTTTGGGGAAAATTGAATGAAATAGTGACTAATTAGGTTATTAGGGATTAAATCTCATGTTTGGGGCTGATTAGGGTCATGGAAAAAAACCCAAATGCCCCTGGAAAAAATTAAATTTTCGTCACTAAAAATCTCGATTTGGGCCATCACCGTGACGTGGTGAGCCACTGGATTTTATCAGCTAGTGTAGTCAAAGGACGAGTGCAAAATTGCATATTGGTGCGACACGGAGGTATCGCAAAGTCTCACTGAAAAGTGACAATTGCAAAATAGAACTCCGGCGCGATGCGCCATTATCGCGTTGACACACTGGAAAAAGCCAATTGGGAACTAGGACTTCTTCGTAATGCTCTAGAATCATAGAGTTTCCTTGAAAACTGACATTTCCATTTGGCCTATCACCGTGACGCAGTGCTGCTTAGTTTGGCACACTGTTTTACTAAAAGGGCCATAACTTCTCTCCCGGATATCGAATTTGGGTGAATTTTATATCATTGGAAAGCTGATTGAATTTTCTATACAATGGTGGGTCTTAAGCTGGAAAATTATGAATATTTTGAAAGTTTCATCTAGGAAATTTCGTGTACTGATAGATAAACTAAGCTAGGAAAATACGGGGTATTACATCTTCGTCGTCCCATTTCTTCTTTTACAGGTAAAAAATTATGACTTTTTAGTTATGAAAAAACAAAGAAACTTGACACAACTTTTCTTCTAGTATTGGTTAATAGTTTTAATATTTCTTGCTTAAATTTGAAATGTGGACTGAATAAAATCCTAATTTCTAGCATTTCTTCTCTACTCTTTTCGATGTGAAATATAATTTTTTGTTGTTATTGTAGTTCTTGCTGTCAAACTGTTGATTTGATTTGTTGGTAATTTTAAATCACCATTGATGTTCTTAGTGTGTGTATGTTGTGTTGGTGTTTCTGGGTTGATTCATTGTATTTCTTGGTAAAAATAGTGCTGCAATAGATGAACCATCTGATATAATAGATTGACCATCTGATGCAAGAGATGGAAATCTGATGCAACGGATTGATATTCTAACTGATCATTAATCTATTACGACAGATGCCTCTTCTGTTTGGAAGAAATGTAAATAATATTGATCCAACAAATAACTCATTTGGTAATAGATGAGTGATTTATCACAACAGATGAGTGATCTGTTACCATCTGACGTAATAGATAGAAATTTAATACAATATATGAAACTTTAATGCAATAGATGAATAATCTAACAAATCATTCATCTGTTGCGACAGACGACATTTCTATTTGAAAGAAATCTAAATAATATTAATCCACCAGATACCTCATTTGGCAACAGATGAGTAATCTGGTGTAACAGATGGGTGATTTTTTTAATTGTTTCTGGTGGATTACTCATCCACTCCAACAGGTTGGTTATAGGTTGCAACAGTATCCTACCTGATGCAACAGATTAGTGACCTATTTTTATTGTTTCCAATGGACTACTCATCTGCTACAATAGGTAGGTCATATGTTATAACAGATAACCTATCTGCTGTAAAGATTAGTGATCTATTTTTAATATTTCCAATGGATTACTCATCCACTGCAACAGGTCGGTTATATGCTGAAACAAATAACCTACCTGGTGCAACAGATTAGTGATCTATTTTTTTATTTCTAATGGATTACTCATCCGCTGCAATAGGTCATTTATATACTACAACACATAACCTACCTAGTGCAACAGATTAGTGATCTATTTTTTTTATTATTTTCAATGGATTACTCATCTACTACAACAAGTTCGTTATATGCTGCAATAGATATCCTACCTAGTATAATAGATGTGTGGTCTATTGGAACTATTATTTTACTATTGTACATATTTGATTTACTGTTATCCTTTTTTAATGATGCATTAATCAATTATAATCTATTTTATGTTCCCATTAATTTTAGATAATATGGCTCCCAAAAGCAAAAAAACTGAATCAAGTCCAAATAAAGGAACAAGTGAAGCAGTTAGGCTGTATCCACCACTCTATGGGCTTGTTTTACAAGTGTTATCTCAATTAGGAGTAGAAGATGATGAACATGGGTAATAAGAATGTTTCAAAAGAGAAAATCCAAATGCTAATAGCCCTTCCACCAAAGAGTTGGTCAAAACCTTCTGCATTGATCGTTATCCTGTGAGAATGCAGTTCGATGGTGCCACAGATTTAACGGGTGATTTCATGGTTAAGTCAGCCATGGGAAAATCTTTCGCTGCCTTCAGAAAAAAATTGGATGTTTATTTCAGGGACAAATTCTTTGGGCAATATCTCGATGTGCAGGAGGACAACAATGCTCGTTTCCAAATGAAAATGGTATATGATCTTCTCAAACGTAGGTTTATGTATGAAAACAAACATAAGATGAATGTGGTATGGATAAATTACCGTGGAATGCTTGTTTGTTTGGATTGGAAGGAGTTTGCCATATTTACTGGATTAAAATGTTCTACTTCTTTTCCGTCTCAAGTTATACCTACTCTAACCCAAAAAAGCACTTCATAAACCCAAAAAAGGCAAAGTCAAGTCGAGTGATTATGATGACCTAGTATCCCTTATTGGTCTAAGCTTTAAAAACATAAATTTGATAGAAAAGTAAAAGGTAAAAAACTTTCAAAGAAGTACAAACAACCATTGTGCTTGGTTTGATTTGTACAAAATGTTCTTTGGGCGAGAGACGTTAATAACAACATACCACTTGGTTTGATAAATATCTCTGAGGATCTTGAGGCATTTAACAGCTATCCTTGGGGTTATGAAAGCTATAAAATGACTGTCAAATATTTATTGACTCCGTTAACGCCAAGGACAGTCAACTAATATGGCTTTCCATGATCTTTTATGGTAAATATTTCTTTTATCATGACATGATTTATTTTTTTATTCAATAATGTTTTTGATTTATTGGCATTATTTTATAGGCTTGAGCATTTGAAGTCATTCCTTATTTGAGACAACAAGTGAACTACCAGGAAGAAGTTTCTTGTCCAAGAATCCTGAGATGGTTATCGACCAAAACTGATAAAAATGTAAAATTTCTTGATCTCTTCAACCCCTCGAAGGAAGTGTAAGTCTAATTCTAATTAAATTTTTGTTTTAATTAATTATTTTTTTAAATGATTTCATCATCATTCTAATATATGTATTGATTTATTTTATATTGTTCATTCGTGGCTTGTTCCGACCAATTGAGAGTTGAAGATGCCATTTTTTCTTACTTTATAGTCTGTGCAAATTTTATCAGACCCTACAGTCATTAATAGAATAAATGAGAAATTGTTCGGAGCAACAACCATCACAAGAAAAATAATTTTAGAGGGTGGGCTTGTTGTTGTTGATGATGGTAGTGGTAGTGGTGCTCCTCTTACAGTTTTTAAAACAACAAACTATTATGATTATGATCATACTGGTTATACAGATTTTACCCCTTCTAGCGAATGTTCTGCATGCAAATGTCTAAACTGCAAGGCGAAACATAATGAACTGATTAATACTATTAATGTATTAACTTCTTCTGTAAAGAAAATAACATTTAAGAGGGGTGTCATTCAATCAAAGAGGATTTCATATCCATACATTCCACTAGATATCAAGGTGGCTAAGAGAAGAAGACAAGAAATTTCCAAGGCATCATCAAGCATTAAAAAAAGCAAAACTGTAATTCCTCTGTCTCTGTCTTGCACCTTTGATCAATGTACAAGGGCCACAGGAGACCAACATGAGCAGGAAAAAGTGAATGTATATCATCTGTTCCAACAAACAAACAGACACATCTCTGTTTTAACAAATTATACATCTGCTGTAAATTATCAAATATATATATATATATATATATATATATATATATATTGCAACTGTCGTATAACCTATTGCATCAGATGCATTATCTGTTGTAATATATATTCGTCTGTTTCAGCAAATCAAATAGGTCTTAGTACTAATTTAATTTGTACCAACAGATCATTTATATGTTGCAATAGATGGGTCATCTGTTCGAAATTATCACACAACTCTATTTTACCTGTTCGAATTTATCCCAACATATGATCCATCGGATGTAATAGATAGATAATATGTTGTATATCTGTGATTAGCATTGACAATTCTGGCTTTCAAGGTGAATGTCACAGTAGAAGCTACTGCTGAACAACATAATATCACAATTGATAATCCATCAATTACTTCCATGAAAGAAGAAAGAGTGGAGTCTGTTAGTTCGGAAGAACGGAAGAATTACCCGTTTGAAGGGTTCAATATCTTGAACGAGGATCCAAAAAAACTAACAAAGTTGATCAATGACTATTCAGAATGGATTATCGATGGGTTGTTAAAGTATCACACCGGTAGGTACATGAATCTTTTTTTAAAGATATTGATCTATACAATTCTTGTTGTAAAAATATGACATTAACAGATATAAATAATGTAGAAAATAAAATTACAAATACTACAAAGTGAATGAATCGAGTCTTGATTTTGATATGTTCGACTTTGTTGTTCCACATTCTACAACAAAGAATTGGTTCTATTTGATTTCACAGTCCCAAACTTGCTGGAATGATGAGGTTTAAATGTTATACATAATACTATTAATTAATACTTTATTTAATTTCATACATGTATTAATTTTATTATCATGTAATCTAAAATATTTGATAATATGTGTTGCACATCAATGTCCTTTTTTACTACCTTCGAAAGAAGGTCAAGTTGCAAACACAAGAACAAAATAGATACATGACAGGCAATTATTTGTACAAACTTTACATCAATAATATCTGAGATAGGTTTTGTGAACAACAGTCGAAAGTTTTTCGAACTGAGGAATGTTTAATCAACATCATCAAAGGTTTAAGCATTCCAGTTGACTTACCTTGGCATTTGGTCGATGAAGTGTACATCCCAATCAATTATAACGATGAATTCCATTAGGTGTTGGCTAGCGTCGTTCTAAAAGGGAGGCTCATCCGAGTTTATAACTTAATGTAGGGAAGGAGAAGTTCTACACCATTGTCGAAGATACAAAAGATGGCTAAAATATTGCCTTCTTACCTTGATATAAGTAGCTTTTTAGACCAAAAGGTTCGTACTAATTAGTCGATGATTGAAGCATACCGGGATAAAATGGATAATCCATTTGATGTAGAATATGTAAAAGGAATTGCTCAACAACCCATTGGTATTCTGTAAGTATCATGATTTAGTTTTATTTCATAAATTTCACAACGCTTATATGAACTGCAAGATATGGATTATCTATTTTTTAAAACGCAGGGATTACGATCTTTTTGTTGCCGTTTACGTTGAGTATATTGCTCTTTTATGGAAATATGGAGAAGCGAAGCTAAGATACCGTACGCAAGCGACATTAAAGATCTACAATGACCAAAATCGAATTCCATAGCACCGAATGAAGAAAAACTTATCCATATTGAGTAAATCTTTATAGCTTGAGTCTATCAAAGTAATAACCTCTCCTTGATAATTGTTGGCACCAAAGGTTAAATTGTTGATTTATTTGTAGAGTAGATCGTTTGTACCCATAATGATTTTTTTACATTTAATTTATTTGTTGAGTTATTTTATGTAATTTCTGAAGGCTTTGATTTATTTTATATTATCTATGAATATAATTTAATCCTTACTTTTGAACTTATTAATTGAAATAGAATACCAGAATCAAATATCGCAACAGATAATATATATGTTGCAACAGATGGCATATCTGCTGGAAATTATCAAATAAATTTTGACATATGTTGCAACATGCAGGTCATATATTGGAAATTATCAAACAGGTCTTTCTACTATTTTTATTTGTTCTAATAGATTACCTATCAGTTGCAACAGATAGGCTAAATGTTGCAGCAGATTGTATATCTATTGCAACATAGATTGAGACATCTGCATAATGAAATAGAGAACCAACCTTTTGAAACAGATAATCAATCTGTAGTAACAAATAATCAATCTGTTGCATTATAAAAAAATCAACTTTCATCAAACATAAAAAATTGTTATGGTGTTAGTCGTTGTACATCTCTTTCTTTATACGCAGGCTTCAATCATCTAGTAACTACCCCATAAACCCATACCTCTAGCATATTTTCCACAACGGCGTCACATAGACCGAACATTTTTGTACCAGTCAGCAAACATTTGATGTATTCAAGCAAGTACGGCCTGCACGCGGCACCGGTTTTATTCTTTTGAAGGTGCATGCCCCTGTTCCGACCTTCAAAATCCCATGCTTTCATCATGAAGACTTCCACTGGCAAATGATCTATCAGTTTACTCTGCCTCAAAAAGCTGGAGAGTAACTCCAACAGTGGCTGCATGTGGATATAAAAAGCTTTGTCGCTGAAGACAGGTAAGTTGTAGTCATAAACCTTAATCTTTCCCTCTTCGAAAAGTATCTCAACGGTGAGAAAATATTTGACTTCTACGTTCATGACTGCAAGAATTCTTTTTGCCTTGGTCCAGCTCTTGCCATGTGGATATGGCCTCTTTCCTCTAACATAGTTAACCATATCTTCCTCCCATTCGTACATAAAAACTAACTGATAAAATCGCAGGCCACCGAGATTTTTAGCGTGATCCTTAAGATAATTATACCTATCCTTGAAACTATTGTAGAAGTTGAGGTCCATTATCCTATCGGCAATATCATAAGCATCAGGGTATGCTAATTGCCTGCCTCTCATGAGGCAGAGAATTTCATCAACATACTGTGATATAAGAAGATAATTTTTCAATAGATTAGTAATTGTAAAGAAGAAAAACATAGTGGAAAGATACAACAGATGGTCCATCTGTTGCGGAGGGTTCTTTGAATTTGCTCACAGATTACCCAACTAATATAAATTATGCAACAAATGTTTAATTTGTTACAATAGAACAATCACCAATTGTGCTAGAATACCCAGGTGTTGCAATAGCCGACATATCTGTTGCATATCTTCTTCTTCATGGAGTAGATTAGAAGGTTAGGTTAGGAAAAGTAAACTTACCTTATCCACATACCACTTATGCATAGTTGTCATGCTCCTGAAGTCTTGGGTGCCAAACACATAGATGGTGTATTCTTCTACTATTTTCTTCTTCTTGGCATACTTGGAATTTTGCAGTTCCGTCCTCTCTTGGTCGCCAAGCGTCGTGCGTATGTCCACCTTCTTCAGTGGCACCAGAACTTCAACAACTTTTGGAGATGGAGGATCTGTAATTTTTTTTGTTTTTGGGCTCGAGAGTATTTGGCTAATTTTTATTTTTTTCCTCCAAACCATCATTGTAAGAGTGTATGCCTCCCTCACCTTCTTGGATGGTATGACACCGCTCTTGGATTTTAATTTCTCGGCAACTTCAGTGATAGCCTCTAGTTTTTCAAGAATTATATCCTATCTGTCCTTGCATACATTGCATTTATAATAAGAAAATAAGGGTGAAGAGGGACCACTACAAGGATGGAAGGAACCGGTCTATGGGCAAAGGGACCTGTGTAAGGGGTTATTTGAAATGTATTTATTTTTTCTTGAGAATCAACATGCTCATCATCATAACTGGCAACAACATCAGCATCAGGATGGCTACCACAAACATTAGCAAATCCACCAGCAACACCCCCATCAGAAGCACCCGAATCTGTTGCAGTGGGTTGGTTATGAAGAGATTCAACATTAGGCTGACCTTGTCTATATGGCTATTACTCTAGCTAATTCTTTCTTTATTAACTTCGTCATTGGGTTTGCTATTGTATCAACAAGACCTAGAGTAATAAAAGAAGTCATCCCTAACTCCAGCTCAGTACGCACGATCTAAAGATACACAACCTATAAAAAAAATAGATACATTAATGTAAATCATATAATAATAATTTGCACTCAGTTAGGTTACATGTTAACACAATCAATTTATGAAATGGATGATCTATCTGTCACAATAGATGATCTATATGTCACAATATATTAACAATATATTGTATCAAATTAATCATTTGTTACATAGTTTACAGCAGATGTGTAATCTGTTGAGTTGGGTTCTGAGAACTAGAGCAATAGATGGTTAATTTGTTGTGAAATATGGATCGTCTGTCATAACAGATTACCCATCTTTTGCACCAGTTGCAGTCGACGGGTAATCTATTACAACAGATGACCCATCTGTCGCAACAGATGACCCATCTGTCATATCTAATTTAATTGAGACAAATTATTTTACTCAAATGAAGACGTATTGTATCATCCGAGGGGTTAAAGAGATCAGCCTCCTTAATTCTTGACAGCCACCCACCTAAGGATCCTTGGATGGAAAACGTCATTCGGGTAATCCTTGAACTGCTTTCGAAGGGAAGGAATAGCTTCAAATGCCCAAGCCTAAAATATGTAAACAAGAAGCAAGCAAAAAAAGTCATAATAATTATTCAACATAAATTAATGGATGAGTAAACAAATAGTGATTAAATTTACCATGAAAGCTGTATAATGTGGTCCTCTTTGGGGATAACTTTGTCAATAAATATTTGACAGTCAAATAGTAGCTGTTATATCCCCAGGGATAATTGCTGACTTTCTCAAAATCAGCACCAAGCTTCAACAAATCATCTTCTATGACTTTGTTGACGTCTCTTGCTAATATAACGGCATGGGAAAATCAAACTAAGCACAATTGCTCACTGTACTGATTTGGTATGGTTTTATCCTTGAGATCTTCTATCAAATCCACCACTTTGTAGCTATGTCCAACAACCCATCTATTTTTTCTATTTGTTTGCTGTCGTTACTTGGACAATGTCTTCCGTCTATTTGATGGTGATGGTTTGGCTGTCCTACTTGCCTTGGACCTTTCGGGGGTGTTTCCTTGATCAGAGGTAATTCTGGATGATCGCATCTAAAGCCCGTCACTATGCCAAACTCTTTCAATCCAAAACAAACTGACACGCTACAGTAGTTGATCCAAATTTCATCCATCTTTTTTTTTACCTCCTTCGAATCTTTATTATCCCCTACATACTTGATCCTGCGCATAATACTATGCTCATTTGGAAATGGACAGCGTGGTCCTCAGGTAGCTCAAGAAAGTATCCAATGCAGTTCTTCTTAAAAGGTCCGTCTATGTTTTCATTCTTTATAATATTCCTAAATTCATCAAACGATTTCTCCAACTGACATTTAAGTACAAGATCACCAGTTACTTTTGCAGGATGATCTATCGGCATCGTAACTTGAACCTGTCAATACTAATAGTTTTGACAGCCTCGTGTTGGGATTTCGATCTTATTTCACGCCCCATTAGTGAGGCATTATCATCTTGTTTATCTTCTTCTTCCTCCTCACTTTTATTTTCCTCACCAGCGTTAATATACCCTTCTCTATTTCCCTTTACATAACTTTTCTCAACCTCATTTTTTCCTATATGAGATTCTTCAGGAAATTCCTCCGAATCCATTTATACTCTAGCCCTTTTGTTGGGTGATCAGAAGTTGATCCACTTTCAGTTTCTTTTCTTTTGGGAGACATCTTTTACTACAAACAACAGAAAAACAAAAAATATATTACATTTAATGTCTGCATAATTTTTTTAAAAAGCTAAGAAAAATTTCAATAAATTATTATACGCCACATTACAAATAAATACTCCAATGGATAACCTATCAGTTGGAATAGATGGGGAATCTATTTGAACACTTATTTAATATCTCCCAACATATGTTCAACCTGTTGCAACAGATGGACCACCAACACCACTACTAATGCCACCAAGACCACCAATATCACAAACAACAACAATGCCACCAATACCAATACAAATAGTAACACCACCACCAAGACCATCACCACTACCACCAATGCGACCAATACCCACACCAAGGCTGTCAAAACCGCCACCATCACCATTAAGACCACCTAAACCACCACCAAAACCACCAATACCGACACCAACAACAGCCACCAACAAAAACACAAACACCATCCAACAATACCACGATAGTCAACGAAATATTGAGATAAAAATTAGGGTTTTCTCAAGTTTTTTTATGTTTTTAGCATCAAAACTCAAAATTGTTAACTCATTCTTGAAGATAATACAACTAAAAGTCTTATTTTTCATCTTCAACTAAAAAGTCCTAATTTTTTAAAAAAATAATATATATAGAACTCTTTTCGAACTCTGTTACCTACGAAGACAGAGAATACGATGGATACAAGTAAGAATGGAGTCAAAAATAACACCTATGTGGTTGGAAATGGGAAAAAAATCAATCTGTTGTGAAGGGTTAGGTAATTTGATGAGTAGTTGTTGTTTTTATTACTGAGAGAGAGAAAAGAGTGAGAAAATAGAAAGTATAAAATGTTTTTCCCCCAAATGGATAATTTGTATGGGCTGATTTGTATTTTGAAAAAGAATGACAAATTTCAAAAATGTTAATTTGGTTTGAATTGATCTTAATTATTTTTTAAAATTTTAAAAGATATGAAACATTTTGACTTAGAGTGATGGATCGACGACTCAGGTCGGGAGGAACGCAATACCAACATCATGCAATCGCAAAGACTCAATTAAAGTTACAGTTCACGCTATGTACTCATCCCTAGTTCTATCTAAATCAATTTAGGTATTAGCTTGATATTAAGTTAATACAAAACATTTTGACTCAGAGTGATGGATTGACGACTCGGGTCGGGAGAAACGCAATACCCAAATCATGCAATCACAAAGATTCAATTGAAGTTGTAGTTCACCCTTTGAACTCATCCCTAGATATATCTAAATCAATTTAGGTATTAACTCAATATTAAGTTAATACGAAATATTTCAACTCAAAGTGATGGATCGACGACTCGAGTCGAGGGGAACGCAATACCAACATCATTCAATCGCAAAGACTCAATTAAAGTTGTAGTTCACCCTATGTACTCATCCCTATATCTATCTAAATCAATTTAGTTATTAGCTCAATAATAAGTTAATAAGAAATATTTTGACTCAGAGTGATGGATAGACGACTCGAGTCGAGAGAAACACAATACCAATATCATGCAGTCGCAAAGACTCAATTGAAGTTGTAGTTCACCCTATGTAATCATCCCTAGTTCTAGCTAAATCAATTTAGGTATTAGATCAATATTAAGTTAATACAAAATATTTTGACTCAAAGTAATGGATCAACGACCCAGGTTAGGAGGAATGCAATACCAACATCATGCAATCGCAAAGACTCAACTGAAGTTATAGTTCATCCAATGTACTCGTCCCTAGTTCTATCTAAATCAATTTATGTATTAGATCAATAATAAGTTAAGACAAAATATTTTAACTCAGAGTGATGGATCGACGACTCAGGTCAGGAGGAATGCAATACCAACATCATGCAATCACAAAGACTCAATTGAAGTTGTAGTTCACCCTATGTACTCATCCCTAGTTCTATCTAAATCAATTTAGGTATTAGCTCAATATTAAGTTAATACAAAACATTTTGACTTGGAGTGATGGATAGACGACTCGAGTCAGGAGGAACGCAATACCCAAATCGTGCAATCGCAAAGACTCAATTGAAGTTGTAGTTCACTTTATGTACTCATCCCTAATGGATCGATAACTCGAGTCGGGAGGAACGCAATACCCAAATCGTGCAATCATAAAGACTCAATTGAAGTTGTAGTTAACCCTATGTACTCTTCCCTAGATCTATATAAATTAATTTAGTTATTAGCTCAATATTAAGTTAATACAAAATATTTTGACTCAGAGTGATGGATTGACGACTCGGGTCGGGAGAAACGCAATACCCAAATCATGCAATCACAAAGATTCAATTGAAGTTGTAGTTCACCCTTTGAACTCATCCCTAGATCTATCTAAATCAATTTAGGTATTAGCTCAATATTAAATTAATACAAAATATTTTGACACAGAGTGATATATCGACGACTCGAGTCGAGAGGAACACAATACTCAAATCATGCAATCGCAATGACTCAATTGAAATTGTAGTTTACCATATGTACTCATCCCAAGATCTATCTAAATTAATTTAGGTATTAGCTCAATATTAAGTTAATACAAAATGTTTTGACTCAGAGTGATGGATCGGCGACTCGGGTTGGGAGGAACACAATACCCAAATCATGAAATGGCAAAGACTCAATTGAAGTTGTAGTTCACTCTATGTACTCATCCTTAGATTTATCTAAATCAATTGTAAAGAAATCTATTGCAGCAGACGACTAGGTTGTTGGAAATTTTCAAATAGATATTTATATCTATTACAACAGATGACATATCTAATTTAATTATCAAATAGACATTTGCATCTGTTGTGACAAATGACTGAGCTGTTGGAAATTTTCAAATATATATTGATATTTATTGTAACAGATGACATGTCTAATTTAATTATCAAATAAACATTTGTATTTGTTGTGACATATTATTGAGCTGTTGGAATTTTCAAACAAATATTTATATCTGTTGCAACAGATGACATATCTGTTTGAAAATCTTTTTTCCTTTTAATTTAAAAGTAATCTTCTGAAAGAAGAAAGATAGATAAAATAGTACTACTAAAGGAAGTAAAAATATTTCTTGTATAACTCAAAAATCTCATTGAGTAGTCTTATCTTGTCTTTTTAATGTCACTCACCATCCTCGTGCCCCTCAAGTTATTAATGAATACTTACACCCATTTCTAGATCTAGAATTAGAATTATTTCATCTCTCCTTCAGCCCTAAATTTATTTTATTCATCTCTCATTTTTTTCATTTCCTCCTCTTTAGGGTTATCATAATCGTCTCCTTTTTTCTCTCTTTTCTCTCCTCTTTCTCATAAAGATCCTTTCGGACCTAAATCGATCCATATCTTTCATCAACTGGAATTGTTGTTTCGATCCCTTTGCTTTTGACATTGCAGGAATGGTTCACTATTACTCTTTCATTCTTGTCTTCTTCTTTGCAAGTTATTTACATCTGTTTTTTATTTAATTACCATTTACCCATATTATATTTATTTAAAAATTTGAAGGAACTTTTAAGTCTTGAATGAACAAATCATGTTTTTATTATAATATGCAAAAAAGTCATTTGTTGGGAGAAGTTTAAAAAACTTGTTGGCAGTATCATTTTTTTGTAAGTATTTTTTTTTGTTGTTGTTGTTGATGTTGTTATTGATGTTGTTGATGGGTTTGGTGTTGTTGAAACATGTGGTGTGGTGTTGTTGATGGTGTTAGAACAAAGAATGTTGCTTCTTTTTTGTTGATGCTATTGTTGATGGTGTTGGAACAAATAATGTTGTTTCTTTGTTGTTGATGCTCTTTCTTTGTAGTTTATGTTGTTGTTGATGTTGCAATAGACGGAGAAACTATTGGAATAAATCAAACCACTAGCAAGGCTGGTTTGATTTATTCCAACAGACTCCACATCTATTGCAACAGATGGATAATGTTCTTTCTATTCTTCTCTTATTTGACATAAATTTTTTCCTATTATTTGTAGATATAAGTAACTAAAAGTTGATCAACTTTTGCCCGACTAACACAAGAGGCTGCAGTAAAGATGGGTTCGGAGGAATAAGCTACTTGCAGATGAACCACTTCATATGTGGGAGATATGTATTACTGATAATGTTATCGTGGAAACACACATAGAGTACACTAATTTGTGAATTTTTTTTACTGATTAGTCATTGATCATTCAAATAAGATATTTTTAATTTTATAGTTATGTTTGATATGTCCGAACTGATAAGGCTGAGGGACCATGAATATTGTTTTGGAACCCTGATAAGATTTAATATTGGTTGTTGCTTATGTTTATGTGTCAAGCATTATGAAGGGATCAAGTTTTGGTAGCATTGTAAAGAGATTCAATAGAGATTGGACTAACTTTTAGGGTGCATTAGACTCTCAGAGGGCCTTCGAAGCCTCTCACTGCTTCAACCAAGAACGAAAATCAATATAGTTATTACCCTAGCCCAAATTTATATGGTTGGCCAACTCGGGGTGATAATTATACGCCAGAAAGTGTGGTAGAAGAATGCCTGCAAGGGAAAATGGGGGGTTGATGAAAGACTATATCATCTGAGAGCTAATTGAAGAGGAAACATAGGGTAGAAAGAAACTTCTAGAGAATCTGGCCAATAAAATTGACTTAGAACATGAGAAATCTAAATCAAGTGTAGATGTGAAAGTGTATCCAGTAATGAAAAATCCATCTATTGTTTCTCTGAAAGAAAAATAGTGCAGATGGTCTCTTTGCTAGGAAGCAGCGACTAGGTAGTGTGGTCGGAATGATCACCTATATAAAAAATAGCAGAACACTAAGAAAGCGGCTTTAAGGGTACCGAGGGTTGAAATCATGTATAGTAAGTCGCAAAAACTTGCACCAATAACAGTTGCAGTTAAAATAAGAAATCTAAGTGAAGGCGGTACTTTCTGAATTTAAAATTGCATCCCATGCCTTCTTTTTTGTGGTTCCAATTAAGTCCACTGAAAATTAAGCTCGTTTAATTTGTGCACTAACTCGGGCAAAGGTTTTGATAGGGTAATGTTCCTGGAGTTATGTAACGTTTCATAGGCTTGGTGGAATCAGTTTAGATCAAACATTATGTAATTCCAAGCTAATTAGTCTATCAAATACTTAGATAATTTTTTGAGCAAGCTGCATTGAACAACGCTCGATAAAAGTGAGTTGTTCAACTGTTGGGACCACTACTTGAGTGTGCATCAACATATTTTGACCTAAAACAAACATAGCAAATCCTTGATGTATCATTTAAGCCTACTGAAGAAAGTGTTCGGGAAGCCTTGTGAAGGCCTTTTACTATGCCACAACTTCAAAGAAAGTGTTCCTTATTGACGAGCCCGTAAAAGACCAAGAACTCTACACTGACCTCAACGATTGTAATGATAAAATTGAAAATAGAATCAGCAAGTTGGAGGTAAGCTTGAAAATTATTGGGATTCACGTACTACAGCAAGCCTCTGATCTTCTCCAAGAAATGTTGAAAGCATGCTAAGGATAGAAAACACAATCAATTATACACATATTGCTAAGGAAGTAATGATACTCATATTCCTTTCAATCTTGTTTGTGGTTCCGATCAGGTCAATAGCAGTGGACCTAATCAAAAACACAAACAAGAAGGCATGGGATGCAATTTAAAATTTAGAAATTGCCGCCTTCACTTAGATTTCTTATTTTAACTACACTTGTTATTGGCGTAAGTTTTCTCAACTTACTGTACATCATTTCAAATCTCGGTGCCCATAAAGCTGCTATCTTAGTGTTCTACTATTTTCTATATAGGTGATCATCCCAACAATGCTACCTAGTTGCAGCTCCCTAGCAAATATCTGCATTATTTTTATTTTAGAGAAACAACAGACAGATTTTTCATTACTGGATACACTTTCATATATTTGCACTTGATTCAGATTTCTCATGTTTTAAGTCAGTTTCATTGGCCAGATTCGCTAGAAGTTCCTTTCTACCCTATGTTTTGTCGTTAACTAGCTCTAAGATGATATAGTCTTTCATTAACTCCCCTTTCTCTCGCAGGCATTCTCCTTTGGCTCCTGCTGGCGTATAATCATCTTCTCGAACAACCCTTCTATATAAATTTAGGCTAGGGGAATTTCTATTGGTTTTGCGTTCTTATTTGATGCAGTACGAGGCTTCAAAGGCCTTCTCAGAGTCTAATACACGCTTAAAATTAAGTCCAATCACTATTGGATCTCTGGAATGACACCAAATATTGATCTCTTCTCAAAACTTGATACATATAAACATGAGCAACAACCGTCAGTAATTTGTAATAGGGTCTCAGAACCATCTTCGTGTGGCCCTCGACCTTATCAATTCGAACCTATCAAGCTTAACTGTATAATGTAGGATATTGTTTGAATGATTAGTGCCTAATCGGTTAAAAACTGCATTCACAAAAATATTGTACTTTGTGTGTGTTGTCCCAATGACCTTATCAGTAATACTTAACTACTACACATGAAAGTAGATTCATCCATCAGCACGCACCTTATTCTTCCTAGCCCATCTATGGCTTAAATTAAATAAACAGATGACTAATTTGTTGCAATAGATGCTACATCTATTTAAATTATCAAACAACTATAGGCATCTGTTATGACAGATGATCAATCTGTTGCAACATATGACTTATCTGTTGGAAAAATCAAATAGATATATCCTTCTGTTTCAACAGTTTGTCAATATGTTGTGAATTATCTAACAGATGGAATATATTTTGCAACAGATTACCCATCTATTAGATTTACTTTAAAGCAATTTTCTTTTCTTTCTGACATACAATAAAGATAAAATATTGTATTTAGGTCCTTTTTTTTAATTTACATAAGCTTTAAAAGTCACCAGTTTTATTTAAAAAGAGGTGAACAGTCCTGGCTTTTTGACTAATCCATTCTAATTCAACCCTTTATAAAGAGGTTTCTCTTTACTCGTTCATTCTACTCCACTTTTAGATATGGTGGATCCAAATTTGTACAAGGTGATTCATCTCGAGTCCTTACGAGAACTTGAAAGGCAAATTCATGAACTCCGAAGGGAGTTGGGCGACTTCAGAGCAAGGCAGGGGAGGGCCCTATACTGCCCGATGACGATTCATCTGTTCACAATAATACTAATACTACTACTAATAATAGTAGTAATAATAGTTAGGTTAATGTTTTTTCTTTTAGCATATGTATTTTCTTTTTTTATATCGGATCTACCCAAGGATATGTTTTTCTTATTGTATATATTTGTATACAATGGATTCAAAAATCTATGTTTGGTCGATTTTGAATTTTTAATTCTTATTTAATATTTAATTATCATTCTATCTATTCCTTATTCTCAACATGTCGATAGTTGGAGGTACGGATTGAGCGCTTGTGGCAACCGATGAACCATATGTTGCATCAGATGGTTAATCTGATGCGACAGATGGATCATATATTTCAACAGACGGTTATTAATAAAAAAAGGATTATTGTTATTGAGAGGGTGAAAAGTTATGACTTTTCACTTATTTAATATGAAAAATGGTTCGTAAACAAATAATAAGGATATAAATGATAAACACAATTTATAACTGTAAAAGAATTGTTATTTAATTTTAATAACTGATCGTGACTTTCACCATTTTTGTTTTTAAATCTATGTTTTAAAATTATTTATTTATTATATAATAAAAAAGTCACAACATTGAATTAATTAAGGTGTATGATGATTGTTAAATAAAAGGTAAATAACACATTCAATGTTGCTGATGCAGACTGATGAATCAGCTGTTAGAAAAAATAAAAAAAGCTTCTAAAACAGATGGTCGATTTGTTGCAACAAATGATATATCTGTTGCCACAGATGGGTTATCTGATGCAACAGATATAAAATCTGTTGCCACGACTAAATAAAAATGATTATTATTTTATTAAAAAAATGGTTATTGGAAAAGGTGTCTTCGATTTTTTAATTGAGAAAAAGGTTATTTAAATTCAATAACTAATTAATAATAATAAGCTGAAAAGTCATGACTTGTCACAATAATAAAAAAACTCACTAGCTTGATTTAATTAAGTCATTTCTTTTCACAAAAAATAATAAGAAAATAAATGATAAACATAATTTATAACAGTAAAAAATGGTTATTTAATTTGAGTAATTGATGTTAATATTAAATAGGCGACAAGTAGTGTGACTTTCCTCCATTTTTGTTTTTAAATCTGTTTTTTAATTTATATAATAAAAAATTCATCAAATTTGGATTAATGATATGATGATTATTAAAAAAAAAGATAGACTATATGTTCAACAGATAGATTATCTAATATAATAGGTTGTCCATTTGTTGCAACAGATGATATATCTATCATCACAGATGGATTATCTGATGCAACAGATATAGAATCTATTGTCACAACTTGTAATACCCCGCATGTTTCTAAGCTAGGAAGTGAATAAGTATTCCTACATATGAAATCTCCTATCCTGTGATTCATACTTGAGTACATGACTTACAATGAATATCCTAGTGATAGGATAGCTTATGATGCATCAAGCATGTTCATATGAGTCACTTAAGATAATACTAGCTAAGAGTTTTTGAATCCATCAAGTTTTAGTGTTTGATTTTGCAAGGGTCATCTTTGAATGAGTATAACTCGATGTTAATGTGGTATTTTGGTTGATTTAGACCCACTAAATTATAGATAATCGAATTATCTTTCCAACAATACCAATTTCGCCTTAATCCAATACCCGAACGAAAAGTTATGCCCATTTTCATGAGAGACAGTAAGCATAGGCGATTGGTTAGGCGCCGCCCAACCCAGGCATAGGCGATTGGTTAGGCGCCGCCTAACCTAGCTTAGGCAATCACTTGGGCGCCGCTAAAGTCAATTCCAGGTGCCAAAAATACTCCATTTTGAGTTATTTTAAGGGTACTTAAGTCTTTTAACACTCCTTACACGTCCCTAAACTTAACCCTACGAAATATATAGCTTCTAAACATATTACAACCCTATTATTATCTCAAATCTCATCATCCAAGAGCACTAAAAGAGAAAAACAACTAGGGTTTCGTAACTAAGCTTGAAGATCCGATTTCAAGGAAATTCCTCCGTCAATCATCAAGAATCTTCCTTCTAAGGTATGCGTGAGTTGATTTATGGATTCCTTTCATCCATAAAGTTCAAAAACCCTCTTTTTCATTATAAAGTATGATTTCTATATTGTTGGGTGTTAATGATCATGTTGTTGATATTGGGTGATTCCCAAGATGGAATTTTTATATGTTTGTTTTGAATTTCATGATATCATATGAGTTGGAAACATATAAATTGGGTTGTTCATGATGTATGAATTTGATGATTTCACCTATGCTTAAGATGTGCATGTAAGGTGTTTGATAAAATGTCTAAGAAGCTAGAAATCATGCAATATAGCTAAATTGTGACTAAGTGAAGGATTCATGATATGCCCTTACGTTCCAATGACTTTTATGTTGTTAATGTGCCTTGTAAATGTTGTTGGAATACTCATGAACTATTCTTATGAGATTATGCTATGTTTACTTGCAAATCCTACTTATGAACAAGATGTATGATAACCATGCAATCCACATGAACTTCCATGCTATTGGTATGTGTTGCCAATATGATTATGCAATGAACATGATATTAAGATTGTGCAAGTACTTCCATGTGATATGAAATCATTTCCATACAATACATTGTTGATAACCATGCTTAGTATGAGATCCCTACTTATGATATTATAAACTATGGACTCTACTCTTATGATCAAGTCAGTCGTGTGTGTCAGTTTTCTTCCATCGAGTCCTGGGGGTACTTGTACCCAAAAACTATAGCTATGTGCCTAGATCCATGTCATATTTCACGATATCCGAACTCAAGCTATAATTTCATAGACTTCAGTCAGTCATGTGACTCAGGAAAACCTCATGATCTTAGTCAATTGTCATATATCAGTAACATTCCACCAGTCAACAGAATTCAGTAAGATTAAGTCATGGACAGTCAGTTATTCATGTCCAGTCCCTCCAGATGGGAGTAGAGGTTAGCACCGAGTGAACCCAAGGATGGGAACTCACCCTCCAGTTCAGTGTGTGATTCTTAGTGGTCATCCTTGTGTTTCAGAACTACGTAGCCAGCGTAGGTTGAGACATCTTAACCCGTCAGATTAGGGTTGATGAGGTGACTTAACCCGTCAGTTTAGGGTTCCCACCATTCTCATTGAGTACCCGCCAGATAAGGGTCACTCACAGGCTTTCCTTACCCGTGGCACGGTATTGACACCCCTCCAGTCGGGGCAGAGATTGGACCCCAGCTTAGCCATAACGGCATACATGGGGCATGTAGGTTAAACACTACTTCCCACAGTTTTAGTATCAGTCTTAGTAAAAAAAACTCAGGGCGTTCTTCAGATTTCAGTATATACAGGACTGTCAAAAATAAGAAAATCGCTTTTGTGAGTCATAGACAACATCACCAAGCTATATCAGAAAGAAGCAATGTCTAATCAGAGCACTATAACCACCTAAGAAACCGAACTAGCTTCTCCTTCAAATAAATAACATCACGAGGCTATATCAGAAAGAAGCAATGGAACTCTATAACAACCTAAGGAACCAAACTTTGTAATACTAATTCCTCTTTAAATTAAACAACATCACTAAATTATATCAGAAAGAAGCAGTATCTTTCTAGCCAGAAATCCATAACAACGTCAGAAACCAAACATCCTAATATTAATTTCTGTTTTTATTAAACATCATCACTAAAATATATATCAGAAAGAAGCAATATCCCTAACCAGCTCTATAGTAATTCAATTCCAAATATCAAATCAAAAATCACAAAATTCAGATGGGTTTTCTCTAATTACTCAACAAATTGATCACAATTTCAAGCAAAACTAACAAAATTCAGATGAATTTTTCTTAATTACCCAACAATTTGATTAGAATTTCAATCAAAAATCACAAAACTCAGATTTATTTTCCTTAATCACTCAACAAATTGATCTCAATTCCAAGCAAAAATCTCAAAATTAAGAATTTGATTACAATTTCAATCAAAATCACAAAGCTCAGATGAGAAAATCCAAAAATAACTGTTAAATGTAGGAAAAAATAATAATTCAAGCTTAGGAGAATTGAGGAAAAAATAAAGTGATTTTGACGAGTGAATAATGAAGAAGAAGAGAAATAAATTGGATGTTGATGAGTGAATGATGAAGAAGAATAGAGAAAAATGATAGATGACAAAATTAAAATATAATAAGGGAGTTTTGATATTTTTTATTATTTTTTTGTATTATGCTGACGTGGCGCTGACATGACAGGCGTGTAATACACCACACCACATGCAAGTGGTATAATGTTTTACAGGGTGTAAAAGGTATTACTTTTTTATAGTTTAGGTGTGTAATAAGTCACTAGTATAGTTGAGGTGTGACTTCGACTTTTCTTGTATAGTTTAGGGTGGAAACGATGTCTTTTCTCAAAAAAAAATCTTGAAGGATAATTGTGACTTTAACTATACTAATGCATATATTACACTCATTGCATTAGCAATTCACTTAGGGGTCATAGTTAATGCAAGCATTAGTTTAATGTATATTAATATTACCTTGTTTGGTTTACCATATGTACATTCTATTGTGTATTACTAATACCTCAAAATTCATGGCATTAGTAATGCAATGGATCCAATGCATGCATTAACATGCTTAAAGACACTATTATCCCTTAAAAAAAATTTGCATCCTTTCCAACATATATATTGAGGGTATTATGTAAAAAAAAAAATTGTAAAAATTATGTAATTCATGTTATTTTTAATACATCGAACCAAACACTACATAAGAAAAATACAACCATAACTAATGCAAGTATAACTAATACAAGCATTGTTAATACAAGCATTACTAATACACTATATTTTGTATTATTCTTATATACCAAACGAGCCCTTAGGGGTCGTTTGGTAGTGTATTGGAAAGTTAATGCATACATTAGTTTAATGTGTACTACTAATACCTTGTTTGGTAAATTTTTCACCCTATGTATAAACATTAGTTATACACTCTATTGTGTATTGAGGTCTATATTATTAATATCTCAAAATTCATCGTATTAGCATTGAATGGATTCAATGCATGCTTTAACATAATTAAGACACTATTATCCCTAAAAAGAAATTCCACATCCTTTTCAATATATATATATATATATGAAGGATATTTTTGTAAAAAAAAATAAAAATAGAAATTATTCAATTCATGTTATTCTTAATACATCAAATCAAATACTGCATAAGAAAAATACAAGCATAACTAATGCAAATGTAGCTAACACAAGCATAACTAATACATGCATTACTAACACATTATATTTTGTATTATTCTTATACACTCTATCAAATAACCCTTTATTGATGCCAAATAGGATATATAACCAATACAACTATTAATAAAACATAAAATGAAAAGATATACCAACTAAAATATTAATAAAACAAAAAATTAATACAAATATTATTTTTCTTAATATACTCTACCAAACTGTCCCTTAAATTAAAACTGAGGGAGTAAAAACAGTCTACCAAAATCCAAGAAATATAACAATCACTCATAAAATAAAAAAATTATAAAAAAAGGGCGTTATCAGTTATCACGCCAAACACAAGACAGTGCTGGCATTTGAATTCGCGCTAGCAGACAGCAACGCAGCAAAAAGAGCAACAAAAAAATATTATACCGTTAAAACGGCAGCGTCCCGACCAAGCTTGAATTTGAATCCCCAAATACTGCCACGAATAACGCTCATATGCATTATGCCCTTCCCTCTTTCCCCCACCCCCACTTCCACCCACCACCCCGTACCCCACTACCCCCACTTCACTAATCCATGAAAATTATACACATTAAATGCGTATAAAATAATCAAAAATCCAACTAGTAGTACAACATTCAAATTACTGGATCTGATAAAGTTCTGATTTGGATCTAACACTTTTTTCTACTTGAAAAAATGGGTTCGAGTAGTAGCAAAAATACTGCAACTGATTCGCCGCCGCCGCTGGCTTCATCTTCATCGCCGTCGTCATCGTCGTCGTCGGTGGTTGTTCGGAGATCTAAATCCACTCGGGGTAAAGTTTTTCAGTCTTCGTGTCTCGGATCTCGAGATTCTGAAAATGAACCACCACAGGTTTGATAGCATTCCGCAGCTTCGATCATGCATTGATGTGTTGTACATTGTGCTTGTTTGGCTGTACAACATTTAGTCAATGCTGGGAAAAAATCGTTCATAATGGTTGTTTCTTCACTTTTACTTGGCACGGAGAGTCAAAATGCGTCATTTTTGAAAAGGATTGCAAGTAGTATGTTTTATAGAGTTCTCGAACATCTCAAATTAAAATTTAATTGAATTTAGCTGCACGATTAGTCTAATCGACTTTCGTAAAGCGAAATGTCACAAGTCTTAGCCGTGGTGATAGAGTTACATGTACCTGTTGTTGGTGGGTGGTGGCGTGTGTGTACTGTGGAATTAGTCAACGTATGTGCAAGCTGGCCCGAATACCACGGCTATAAAAAAGAAAAAAAAAAAAGTAAAAGTGAACAGAGGGGTGAGTGTATTTTAGGCACATTATGAAAGACAATTTAGTGCAAACTAGTTTATCTGTGTGTATTTGTTTTTAGTGGTTTAGTTTAGTGCTAACGGACAACATATTGGTATTTTTCTAGCATTTGTATCAATAGGCATTCATAGCGGTTGTTCATCGTGCCTTCGTAGTTGTACTTTTGGCCCTAGAAATGTTCGTGTTCTGAAAAAATTGTATAATATTCTTAAACTGCACCGTTAAACATGGAATATAGAATAAACTACTAACAGCTTGTTTGGATGGTTGTTACATATTGTATTTTATTGTATTGTATTGCATTGTTTTGTTAGTTAAAATACAACGTTTCTTTTGATTGTTATACCCATAGTTACTAACAACAAAAAGTCCCATTTTATGTAATGATCAATTTGGCGTGATTGTGTCTTTACTTTATTTTTTTGCTCATTTAATCCTTACTTATTATCTAAAAATCCTATTTTATCCTTTACGTTGCCTTTCTATAGTAGCTCTACCATGTACCTTACTTTTCTTCTACGTTTGTTTTTCAAATTGTTGATATGTGACACTGTGTAACGACAGGAAATGATACAATCTATTCAAATGTTGTATTCATTAAATACATATGTGATGTATTTGTTGATTCATAAACTTTTATTTCAGGCTTCGGAAAATCAAACGAAACGAAACGAGGCTACTGGTTCTTGTTTGAGTGAGACTAAATCAGGAGGAAGAAAAGCTGAATGGTATGGAAAGTTTAAAGTTAAGAAGCATGATGAAACATGTGTAGCATCCAATGTTGAACTTGATGATTGGGAAGAATCCAGCTTAGCTGATACTATTGCTAGGAAATGTGATGCTTCTTCTCGAGCTTCCTCATCTAGATCATCGAATCTTTCTGGTCGTTTCCTCCCTCGCTTCAGTTTGCGTCCTGGAAATACGAGCTTCCGGCTGAGCAGAGCAAACAGTTTAGGGTCAGCGAGGTCCCTTTTTGC
The DNA here is from genome assembly GCF_002878395.1 of Capsicum annuum. Taxonomy (NCBI): domain Eukaryota; kingdom Viridiplantae; phylum Streptophyta; class Magnoliopsida; order Solanales; family Solanaceae; genus Capsicum; species Capsicum annuum. The sequence continues at coordinate 232,976,157 of NC_061111.1, read as the reverse complement.
ATCTTCACAGAGGTTTGCTACATCAATTGATGAGGATGAGCTTCCGCGCTCCAGTTTGTCAGGTAGATTCAGTGACAGAAGTGAAAGACCTCAGAATTGTGACTTCTTTCCTAGTTGTTTCAGCAATCGGTCTCCTAGCCGATGCTCTGAAGATGTTACTTCTAATAACTTAGCATTCACTCCTTCAACTGCTAACTTTTCTGATAATTTCATGGATGAGCCACATACTACTTCCAGAAGAGGTTTGTTGGGTGACAGACATGATACTAGAGTAGAGTGTACTGTTAATTTATTTTCTCGAAGAAATCATAATTATACTGATGGTTTCGAGACAAGAGTTTCTGACAGAAGGAGTGCAGCTCGCGAGCCTACTGGAAGAAACATCAGTATCAGCAGAACCCTGAGTGTCGGTAGACTCCGTGATAGGGTTGTTCGAAGATCATCATTTCCTGATGCTTGTTCCTTTCAACGGGAAACGGAAACCAGACATGCTAGTGAGAATAGTGTGAGGCAGAATTTAGGTGGTGAATCTAGTTCAGTAGCATCCGAAGTGAATGACTTAATTCTATCAAATACTTCTGGCTTTGCATCATCTAGTGCCTCTACCTCTTTGTACGGGAGCCAATATTATGCTGTTGAGAGCCCAAGAGGAAGAGAAACAAGATATCATGATTTTCTAGAGCATAGGTCAAATTGGCTAGAGCGGCGACGAAGAATAAGATCGCAGGTCTGTAAATATCTGCCTAACTTCATTGTGCTTACATTTAGGTTATATTGCCACCCCCATATAAGCAAGAGGGTGAAAGTCTGTTTTTCTTTTTACATGAATGCAGCACTTCTAATCTTGTATGTCACGAGTTTGGTGGCCACTTGTGAGTTAGCTACTTCCAAGATAATTCTTAAAAAAAAAATGTAGCCATTTGGTATTACTTTTTCAAACAGAACTGTAATCTGAAGGTGTTTGTTGAAAAGCATATCATATGTAGAGTCCCTCTAATCATGTATTTTTTGAGCCAAGACACAACTTTCTTGACAAGAACACATTAGTCTATTTTTTTAGGTCTATGCCCTTCAACGACTGGGAAGGCGCTTTGAGAACCACTCTGGACATGAGAGGTCTTGTATTTTATCTGGTCAGCATCTAACAGGTCACTGCACATGTCGTATCAGTAGCCAAGGAGCTAACTTGGATAGTGACAGTAGTGCCAGGGCAAGCATTTCAAGAATCGTTATGTTGGCAGAAGCTTTATTTGAGGTAATGTTGCCAATCTGTTTTACCTTATCAGTAGTTTTCTTTTAGTCATCAGTACAAGTTGAACTTGGATACTCATTTTAGGTTCTGGATGAAATTCATCAGCAATCAGTTGTGTTATCATCCCAGCCTTCTGTATCCTCAATCGGATCTGTTCCAGCACCCAATGAAGTTGTTGAATCCCTACCTGTCAAATCATACAACAAATTGCGTAGGAGTTTGAATGATGAAGTTGCACAGTGAGTAGAAAGCTTTAGTTTTTGCTAGTTTATTGCACGTTCCAGGATTTTATTTTGTATGCTATTTTCTTCCAAGCAATCTAGCAATGCTATGTTTTTGTTTCATTGGTTCCTTTTCTGCTTGCATCATTACAGTTTTGTGCTTAGGTTTTGAATCTCCAATTCTTTCTCTTTCATTCTTATTCAAAAAGTTAAATTTATTATGCGGTCTTTTTAGCTTGAATACTATGGCCTTATTTCCTTAATGTGAACGATTGGGCTTTATTTTAACAGATGTTACATTTGTCTGGTTGAGTACGAGGATGGAGATATGTTACGAACACTGCCTTGCCATCATGAATTTCACAGGATTTGTATTGACAAATGGCTCAAAGAAATTCATAGGTATACTTTCCCCCATTTTGCTTTATGCTGGTGTCTTTCGAAGTCAGTTATAGAAGCTCAAGCTCCTCAACTAAATGTGTCATCCAATTTTCCAAAAGACTGAAGTTATAAATCAATCTAGTCTTTCCTCTTATATGATACTTGCAAAGAGATGAACAAATATATTTTTGAATATGATTTGATGAGAGGAATCTCTTTTAGACTTGTTAAAGTTTTAGAGTGTTTCCCTGGTTAGTACCCTTCTGCCTCAATCTTGCCGTCGCCTTTGCTAACATACTCATAAGCAGGAGTATCACTTTTGAAATCAGAGTTTATCAACACTCTAGGGTGTTGTTTAGTAAGTAGTCCAGTGGGTAAAAATTTTGGAGACCAGGGTTCAAATTCCAACCTAGGTAAATACACTAGATGATTTCTTCTTATCGTCTAAGATGTAATGAATAGAGTTAATTGGTATCTGTACTAGTGAGTAGTGAGAGAGAGCAGTACTCAATGGACCGGACTAGTCAAGGTTTTAAACTTTTATTATCTGGAAAAGAAGAAATTGGAGTTTATTACAAACCTGCTTAAGGTTTCTTCTTAGAAAAGCTCACCCTTTTATGGTCTTTAGGCTCTTAGTGTTACTTTTGTAAGATTCCTCAATAGTGGGAGAGAAATTTTGAGATTAATCTGTGTATGACTATTGTGGGTTGATAACTTGATATCATGTTAATATATCCAACCAAGATATTCTTATTGTAAAGAAGTTTGTTAAACCTTAGGAAGTGTGTCTATGAGGGAGTAGATGAGGTGGTCAGTGGATTGTATAGGTGAATGAAAATTAGATTAGGCCATGAAGATTACTTACAACAACAACATACCCAGTGTATTCCCACATAGTGTACCCTGTTATGTGTGGTTCACTAGTTTCTTAATCAGCATCTCAAAGAAATAAGAGTGATTGTGATTGTGTCTTGTGATAATTATCTTTCTTTTGACGAAAAACATCATCTAAATGAAGTTTGAGTTAAAACTTTCATTAGTACTTCTAGAGTTCAATTATGTTGCATAACCGTCGTTCATTCTGATATAGGGTATGCCCATTATGTCGAGGTGATATCTGCCAGGCTTGACTCATTCCTAGAAAATGTTTGATGTTGCTTGCCATATCATCTCTTGTATTATGAATTGCCTTGATACTGTTGCAAGAAGAGTTGGATCCAGGAGTAACTTCACACGTCCTGAAACTTTCTTCGATACACTTCAGTATAATTTGAGAGTTTGGTCCTGTTACAATACAGTTGTCCCTCTCTTTTTTTGTAATTGTATGCCTTTACAATATTCATTTGCGATAAAAACTTGTACCTTCCCACTAAAGATGGATCATCAACTACTTTTGCCATACCATATGATCTGGGAACGTTTTCAATTGTGTTCATTGAAGAATGAGCTGCAGATTTTCCAATTAATATGATGGTGGTGTCTGCGGGAAACCAGATTCATGACTGTATTTACCAGAAGCAGGAGGGAAGGAATCAAAAAAATCCTTAGTGAAAAGGAGTTTAATTGTATTCTTTTATGATAAAATTATATTGCGAAAATATATTTTATATATATTTTTTTTACATGCAAAGTTTTTAGTGTAGTAACGAATGTGGTTTAAATAATCTTCTTCTTAGTATATATCGAATTTTTATGAAAGTTTGTCTTCACTGAGGCGAGCTCCCGGGCAAGCAATGACAATCATAGAAGTCGAGAAACATGTCTTTTTTGGTGTGTTGATGGTCTATATTTAACAAGACCTTATTAGTATAAAAATTATATGAGTGAAATTTATTAGAGTCACCCAACTAGTGGTTATTATATTAAAAGGACACCTTTTATTTTGTAAAAATTGAAATCAAGAAGGTTGACTTTCTGAGATAGTCACTACCCATGAAACGCCACAGCTACTACCATTGTGTGTGTAGTATTTAATCTGCTCTTGTGCAATAGCTCACAAATTACATAAGAGAAGTAAATTGCACTATTCAAGCCCAATGCAACAAGCTCTGAGAAGGCTGCTTGTGAGGAAAATTGTTCTCAGGTCTATTATGTGGGAAACCGCTCACCTAATCAACTCAGCCAACCCTTGCAGGTTAGCTAGTTCTTAAATATTGCTAATTGCTAATCTCCTAATTGTTAAAATTTCGTTGTTGCCTATTGAATATTATTGCCTAGTACACCTACTCTCAAACTTGGTGTGAGGGTGTAATACTCTAAAAACAACATACAGAATAAGTCTTTCTTTTAGTAAACACTAATAAAATAGGAAAAGCATTTCAACTTTCACAGTGCAAATGTGGTCCTGCATATTTTGGTAAGTTGTTAAATATATATACATTAGTTTTAAGTTGTTTAGTATTTTTATTTTTTCGGTAAGTTGTTTATAGTTTATTTCATGGTAAGTTGTATAGAATTTGTTTTTAGTTTGGTACGTTGTTGTAGAGCATTTTATACATTGGTAAGTTGTTTATAGTATTTTATTTTTGGGTAAGAAGTTGTATAGTGTATTTATATTTGGGTAAGTGTATAGTATGTGTGTTTATACACTGGGAAGTTGTTTATAGTGTATTTATATTTGGGTAAGTGTATAGTATGTGTGTTTATACACTGGTAAGTTGTTTATAGTGTATTTCTTGGTGAGGAGTTGTATAGAATTTGTTTCTATTTTGGTACGTTGTTGTAGAGCAGTTAATACATTGTTAAGTTGTTTATAGTATTTTATTTCTTGCTAAGTTGTTGTATAGTTTGTTTAAATTTAGGCAAGTTGTTTCATAGCATTTTTATATACAGAAATCATATGTAATCCAAAGTTATTTAAAAGAATCCTACCTTTTATATAATAGTCTAACTAGTTTAGATATACGCGTCTCACGCGTGTACCTTAATTTAGTGAGTTTAATTTTATAAAATTATTTAAAATATAAAAAGCAAGACAGTCTTTCAAAATATTTATTGCATTTTTCATTTGTTAGCATCTTGACATTAGATGACTTTTAGTTATTACCCAAAGTAAAAATTAGTCAACCGAAAAGCACATATATTAGTTTAAACACAAGAAAGTTTTATAAAGAAGAGTATATTCTCTTTAGTCCAAGTTTATAAAGAAGAGTATATTCTCTTTAGTCCTTCCTTGAGCTATTCTCTTTCACCTTTTCTTTCTTTCTTTAATTCTCTCAATCTCTTTTTTCAACTCCTCCAATTTCATATCAACACAATTATCCTTTTGTTTGGATTATTTAGGCTTGTTAGCTTCTTCAGAAGCTTCCTCAACTAATCCGTTCAACCCTAACATTTATATTTAGAATTTTATAATAATAGATAGATAGATTAAACTCGATTTACAATGAATAATGTACTTGATCCACTTTCAAACCTAATTAGTAAGCTCAAAATTGAAAGATTCAACTATAATCCTAAATTTATATGTTTATTTTTCAAACAAAAGTTATGCATATCAAGATTCAATACTTATTATAACCTTATATTTAGAACTCAACTAACAAGTTTAATTAAAGATTCAACTATAATACTATGGAAATAATTGAATAATATAATCAAAACAAAGCTATAATTAAACAAAGGAAGGAAAAAAAAAAAAGACAACCTTTGATGTTTTTGGCCACTTCATTCGGTGACAACTTGCTTATTTCTTTCAATTTTTGATCAAAAATTTTCTACTAAAAAAGAAACATAAGAGATTATTAAAAAAAAAAAAAGGAGAATTGATTGTTTTGTTAATTATTTAGTCATAATTTATATATAATCGCTATTAACTAAAATAAAGAAAGAAAGATGGAGAAGATATAATAATGAATACACACATAAAAAAAGACAATTTAAATTAATAACAAAATAAGAAGAAAAAGTAAAAGTAGAGTTATGTATCTAGTAAATTTTGATCAAAAATAGTAGTTAAATAGAATTGTAGAAATTCTTTTTATTTTTTATGTAAGGTGAAATGATTTAGAAGTGTTAAATATTATGAATTCTTACTCAAATTAAATAATCAAATCAAAAGAAGTTATAACTAAAATTAATTGTCAACACAACTTTGATGAAAGATGGGAAGGATTTTTGAATTTTTATTAATATATTATTTTTTGAATTTCACGTTGGAAAGTAGGATTTTTTTTAATTACATTTTTTTTATCATTATACTTCTTTTTTCGTTTTACACGTTGGGGGATGGTTTTTTTTTCTTACCACCATTTTTCTCACTTCATGTTCGGGATTTCAAGGGAGGGAGCGGTGTTTATTACTTTTTTTTATGGAAGGAAAATCTTTTTGTTTTTTTATTTTTTGGTTTTTGGGTATGATTAGGTTTGCGGAGAAGGAATTATATTCTTGTGAGGAGAGATTTTCTTTTTTTGGTAATATAGTCAATATTTAATATTACTTAAATAATAGGAAAAATGTGAAAAAGATGATTTTGTCTAAAGCAGATTATTTTAGCGAACGGCAAAAAGTTCAAATCAATTTTTTAAAGGGCTTCACACTTTTAATATATTATAGATTATAGATTATAGATACATATTGATTCCTTAGCCAAACATTTGATTGAAGTATAACACCTCCAAAAAGAGGAAATGAAAGCTGAAATTGTTCACAAAGATACAATCAAACCATGCTCTCCAACACCTCTAAGCAAAAGAGATTACAAACTTTCCCTTATAGATCAATTAACCCCTGGCCCTTATGTTCCTATTATTCTTTTCTATGATTCAAACACCAAATTCTCACTTGAGCATCTCAAAAAATCCCTCTCGAAAACCTTGACTTATATGTACCCTCTAGCTGGTAGAATAAAAGATGAGTTCACAATCAAATGCAACGATGAAGGGGTCGATTTTCTTGAAGCAAATGTTAGTAACTTCACCTTGTCCAACATTGTCAATGACCCAAAAATTGAAAATCTTTGCCAATTACTTCCATGCCAACCTCATGATAGATGTAAAAGCCCAAGTGAACAAGTTTTGCTAGCTGTTCAAATAACTAAGTTCCCTTGTGGAGGAATTTCCATCTGTGTGTGTGTTTGACATCTAATTGCTGATGCTTCTACACTTGGCACATTTGTCAAAACATGGGCAAAAGTGAATCAAGAAAGTGATCAAGAAATGATCAATGGCGGCATTGACAATGGATTCATCGTTGACGTTACTGGGATTTTTCCTCCAAGAGATGTTGCAAATGATCCTTTGTTAACCATGATTCCAACTCAAGAAGAACTTCCATTCAAAATCTCAATGAAAAGATTCATATTTGATAACTCAAAGATAACTATATTAATACAGAGTTGCCCTATTGATGAACGTTGTGTGACTCGTGTTGAGGCTCTGTCAGCCTTCCTATGGATAATCAATTATATCAACATGGAAGGACATAAAAAGTGAAATCAAAGTTTACCTACTAATGGCATCATTCAACCTAATGAAAAGAATGATTCCCAATTTTCCCACAAATTGCATTGGCAATCTAATTTTTCCAACAATGGCCAAATGGGAAGTTGAAGAAGGGGAAATGGATTACAAAAAAATCGTGGAAAAAGTTCAAGAATCAATAAGGAAGGTGGATGATAGTTATATAAGAAGGATTCATGAGAAAAATGAGTACATAGATTACTTAATGTCAATTCTTGAACTGTGTACAAGTAGAGGAAATGAAGTGGGAATTGTTGGTTTTGTTAGTTGGTGTAAACTTGGTTTATATGAAGGTGATTTTGGATGGGGTAAGCCTATTTGGATAGCTAAACCTGAAAATCGTGTCTGTGGATTTCATCTTGTGGATAGTGCTGATGGCAATGGAATTGAAGTATGGATCGGATTGAAAGAAGAAATCATGAAGTTGCTAGAGAAGAATGAACATTTCTTATCATATGTTTCTTTAAGTCAAGATGTTTGAAACTCATAGAAATACGGTTAAGGTTTGAATCGTCTCTTAAGATTTAAAATTGTTGTCCAAAACAAAACAAAAAAAAAAATAGTAATATGTTGCTTGTTTTGGTTATTCTGAAATCTTTTTATTTGCTCTAGCTTCTCTTATCTTTGTATTTTCTTTCTCAAACTGCCTTTATGTGTGTTACTTGAGTTGAGGATCTTTTGAAAAAACCTTTGTACCTTGGTAAGGACATTAGTACACTTTGTCCTCCCAAACATCACATGTGAAATTTCCTGAAAAATTGTTCAGCCTCGTCAATCTTATACCATGAAAAATAGGTAGGATTGACTGTGTCCTTTTGGCCCGTCAATTGATCTAACAAAAATACAAGAATTAAACCTTCGAGTTCCCAAGACCATCAAGCATATCAAAGCTTAACTACAATAAAATTTACAAAATACACTGTCCAATTAACCGTCCCACTCCCACACCAATGTTCTTTAACTTTTAAATGACTTCGGAGATATTTGGGACAGAGCAGCACTAAATGCCTTCGATACAACTGTGAAGCTAACACGTGTATCGGAAACCTCTCTATCTTCACATGGTAGGAGCAAGGCTACGAACACACCACCCTTTCCCAACAGCTCTTGAGGAATTGCGCTATGTTTAATGCATCAAATTCCAGTCCATTCAATCCAACGACTTCAAAACATTAAAGCACATGACTTGCAAGCATAAGCACATGACTTGCAAGCATCCTTGGCTTCTGAACTGATCATATTCAAAAGCTTTTTCAAAACTGTTTCAGCATTTGATCTTACTTGAAACTTCTAGCTACTCAAACAGTAAATAAACTTTCTGATCACATTCAAGACACTAAACCCCAACAATTTCAAAATACAAATAAAGATAACAATTTGACAAGATATGTTTCCGGAGGAAAACCCATCATCATTGTTGTGTACTGTCATAAACTCTAAACAATCTCAAATGAAGGCAGAAAATCTGAAGCTCTTTATCACTTCAATACTTGGAAAAAGATATTAAAAGATGAGATAAAAGAGCTCCTACACCACAGCAAAATTTCCAACTGTCTTAGTTCATCCTCCTAATAAGTTCATTGATAAAGTTCTCACGGTTACCAGCATCACCTCCTTCAACATAGTGATTCCTTTTCTTCTTCAGTCCACCCAAAGGTGCCTTAAGCTGGAACGGCCATAGGAAGTTGTTGGCCTCCTTGAAATGGGGTCCCACGGTCATGATCTCATGGACTAAGTCTTCCATACAGATAATTCCATGCTTACCCAATACCTGAAATAGGTAGAAACGCAATGAGATGTCAACAAGAAACACGAGACATTCAATTCAAGAAGTGTTGCAGTTTCAGAAACTGACCTGCTCAATGACAGAGTTGTCAGTTAAGGCAATTCTCTGCTTGTCAACTTTCCCATAACCTCTCTTGTAGATCAATTCTTTAGTACTTTTTAGGTTAGGATAACTGAAATAGGAAAACCAATGCACATAAATAACATATCAACAGCAAAGAGGCTCCAGGTAATGGCAAAACTCTCAAGTGGATAACCTACCCATAGGTAACATAAGGTTCAACTCTATGAAGCATGTTCACTGTGGCTTTGTTGACTTTCAAAAAAACACCGTTAAAGATCTGAGATCAACATGGGAGTAAGAGAATCATACAATTAGAATAGTGCAAAATAACCTCATGAAATATAATAACAAAGAATTTGCCCGATTCCAACAACTGTTTGGTTGCAGATCAAACAGTTTGAGCAAGTTCAGCAATAAAACTTGAGTAGAGTATTCCAAGTAAAGTCTCATTCATGGTTTAAGTCCAGCAAAATGAAGATTCTGCTCCAGATTTTTGAAAAGATAAGCCATGAAACGATACCGAAAAACATTTTAACAGTAAATTTCAAGCAAACCAATAGGAACTGACAGATAAAACAAAGGTACATAGGTAAAAAACTACCCAATAATTAACTGATTACTTTTAAACTACCTAGAGTTTTCTAAGTAGTAACGCAAGATCCTACCAGCTCTCTCAAGCAATACCATCAAACAAGTAGTTACCTGTCTCAACCGTAGAAGCTGCAATATCTTTTTGGTTTGTGGAGCCATAGCATTAATCCTAAGAAATTTAAATTTTAATGAGTACCATTACAAGAACAATGATTTCAAAGCTTAAAAGAAAAGCCACAATAAGAGATCTCACCCACGGATCCTAATGATAAACAACAGCTTTGCCTCAGGGTCGACATAGAAACCACCCTTCAATCTAGCTTCGCGCTTCAAACGAATCAACTCCTTATCCTAGAAACAGCAATTGAAAATTAATTACTAGGTTTGGCAACCAAAACCAGAAAACAACTCAAGGGTGATTGAGCTTGACCAACCTGTTGCTCGTACTCTGCAGCATATTGCTTAGCTCTGTTGTAGATCAATTTCCGGTTCTCAGCACTCATCTTCTTTGCAGCTGCAAGCTCTTGCTTCTTTACAAGGGCCCATTCCTCGCTCCTTTTTTGCTTCTTCAATACTGACTCTGGAACAACTGCCTTAACTTCCTCACCCATCTCTGTCATATAGTCAAATAACATGATTTATCAATGTACGGGAACTATGTCATTGATAAAAGGATCGTCAAATTGTACACTATACTCAAAAACACAACAAAAATCAGAACACTCAAAATCTATATGGCTCTATTCTCGATCTTATGACCACAAAATCTCTTAAGACGACATTTCTTTACTCCTCTTTTTATAACCGTGGTGTCCGGCTTCCGACCAGTCACCTACCACAAACAACATGTACTAGGTAACTCCGTCCACCAAGGTTACAACAAATGAGAAGAAGTAACCTAATATTTTTGTCTCTGTTGGGATTTGAACCGCGACCCCATGGCGTTCAGCCCACTTCATTAACCACTAACAAATTAGTGCACAATCTTAAACAAAAACAAACTCAGAAAGCAGAAATCTTTTAGTACTGACATTTTAATAGAATGAATAACATAATTACAAAACACATAATTTGCTTAATTATATGCCTCATTTAAAGCTAAATCATACTCAATGCTCACTCCACTTCAATTTGTTTGTATTACTTTCCTTTTAGTCCATTCCAAAAAAACGTCTATTTCCTCTTTCGACAATTCTTTACTTCCAACTTACTAAATGACATGTTTAAGACGACAAGATTAAAGGTCATTTTGGTGCATTCTACAATGTATCTTTAGTCTAGAACACAAGATTCAAAAGTACTTTTACCATCAAATTGAAACAGAGGGAATACAAAACAATCATTTTACTTTACTTTCCCTTTATTATTTTCATGTCTAGCACGAATAAAAGTAAACACACACAGAGATCTTAAAAAAAAAAAAATCAAATTAACAGCTACATAAATCGCAGTCAACACTAGCCAAAAAAAGAAGAACATAGGTAAAATCAAGTAGAGAAGAATGCAAATAAAATGAATATTGTACATTAAGGCAATGTAGGTGTACCTTGAAATTGTAAAAGTGGAGAAGAGATTAGGGTTCTTTGAGCTCACGGCGGATGAAATGGCAACTCACCGTCTGTTTTAGGGTTTTTGTAAAGTTTAGTGTGTCCTATGTTGATGTGGATCTGGGCCGGGTCAATGTATATGGGCCTAAAATTTGCTGATACATAAGCGGCAACTTGTTAGTTTTTCCATTTTGACATCTTTACAAAGCGTTTTCCTATTAAACACTTAACGATGTTGCATAGTGTGTATCTCCCACTTCTTCTCTACGCATTAAGGGATCGTTTAGTAGAATGTATAAAAATAATGTTGAATAAGGTGTATTAGTAATATTTGTATTATTAATGCAAGTATTAGTAATGCTGGTATTAGTTACACATACATTATTTTTTACGCAGTATTTGGTTTGATGAATTAAAGATGATATATGTTTATATAATTTTCGTAAAAGGATGCCTTCTTACTGATTTACCCTTCCTTGTAAGATTTGTTTGTTGTAGAAAAGAAAAATCTTCTCAAAGATCTACACTTCACACTCCGTCAAAATCTTCTCGACCTCATACTCCTACCTTCTTTTCTATAGAAACAAATAAAAGTAAAAGCGTCCTTTTTCTGAGTCAGCGGTATTCTTTCAATCAACTCCACTGACAGAAAAGTTACAAAATTATTGTGATTAGTAGTTAGGAGAAACTAACTAATTCTTCCAATGCATTTTTGTTTAATTGAACAATAGCAAACTTTTATCATCATATTTTTCCTTGATCATTTTGGACAAACTATAAATCGTGATTTTGGTATAAAATAAACTATACCCAATAATTGTAAAATAGGAGTAGAAAACAAAAAAAAAATAAGAAACAATGACCAAGAATATAGATTTGATAGAATTACTAACCTTGTGAGAAAAGCAAACAATATTGATTAAGGAAGAAGATGGAGAGAACATAACCTTCTCTTTTTCATGGCACAAGGAACAAGGATTGTGATATGGTGGAAAAAGAAGGCGGAAAAATAATTTAAAGGGTAATAATGTCATTTAATAAATTAATACATATGTTGAAAGTCTTGCATTACTAATACATGAAAAATGACGTGCATTACTAATACACACTTTAATACACAATAGAGTGTATAATTAGTACAAGTATTAGTTATGAGTCAAAAATATGAGAAAAATGAGTCAAAGC
>NC_061111.1:232940416-232963572 GCF_002878395.1 Capsicum annuum | reverse complement strand
CCCCTCAAGTTTTCAATTAAGAAAAGGGGACAAGTGGGTCCCACAAATTTGTTAAAAAAAAAACTAAGTCTTTTTGAACAACTGAAATAGTTGATGGACAACTACATTAGTTGTCTAAATAATTTTGCGCAGTTGTCGAACAACCACGCCTAGCTGTTTAACAACTTGCGCAGTTGTCGAACAACTGCGCCTAGTTGTTGAACAGCTAGGCGTGGTTGTTGAACAACTTCGCAAAGTTGTCGAATAACTACCAAAGTTGTTATACAACTGGAACAAGTTGTTGGGATGGAAAAACTTTTAAAAAAAAATTGTCCCTCCCACCTAATTTAAAAAACTTGGAGGACTCCCACTTAATTGGACAACTTGGGAGTCTTCTTTAATCCAAAGTCCTCAAAAATATGATACCAAATAATGTACTACTAATGCACAAAGACTAATGCATCCATTGTATATTTAATACACTCTACCAAACGACTCCTAAATGATACGAGTACAATCATGATCTTGGATACTTTTTGAGTATTTTGAAGATCACCTAAAAGGGTGCACAAGCCCAAGTGTGAAGAAGACCCAAATCCACTCCTAAAGTGCACTCAATGGGCGGTTTGGAGTCCATTAATGAAAGGGTCTTTTAGTCTTTTGTCTCTTATTTTGTAATGTAATATAAATAGAACATTATAGGATTTCTAGTTCTTTTAGTTGATTATTATTATTGAAAGAACACTACTCTTAGAGTGAGAGAGAGTACAATCGAAACTAGGGCATTGAATAAGTGTGGAATTATTTGTGTGTTGCATTTTGCTTGATATGTTGGTGCTTCTGGTAAACGCCTCTCTTGTGTCAATTGTCAGAGATAGGTGATAGTTGTGTGTAATGTTAAGGATCTAAGAGTGGAATAAGCTCTTGAATTCTTAAGATTATACCATCCATTTGTCTATCTTTCTATCTTTATTTTGTTGTAACTGTTGGTAGTGTCTTGTATTGTAATCAGTATTGTTCTTGTTGTTATAATGTTGTTGTTCTTCATGCTATTGTTTGTTAATATAGTTTGGGATTGTTGGCAGCCAATAGGTGTTAAACACCTTATTCTCTTGAGTTCTTGTTGTTCTTGAATTCGAGTGTGATCATCAAAGAGGTACACAATTTCTTAATTATTGGACTATTTTGATGTGTGTTTTGTGCCCTCCGTGAGTTGTTGTTGTATCACTAAATGTCTTGAGAATAGCTCATGTTCTTTTTGTGTCTACTCTTTTTCTTAAACTAAAAAAAAAAAGGAAAAACTTTTTTCGATTTTAATCCTCCTCTATTTTTTCTGTCCCCTCTTTTCATGAATGAAGATGAAAGCCTTGAATGCATCTCCATTCTCAGCAGACTAGACTGGAGATGTTTCGATAGATTAATGTAAAATAGTTGACACCTCTAACAATTTTAATTGGTGAACGATATTAATTTAATCATCAATACACGACAATTTCAATACATCTAACGAAAAACTCTGTAGTAATGGAACTCAAAACATTGTGAAGAAGATAGACAACATTTTAATTACATATCTGTAGTAATGGAACTCAAATCATTGTGAAGAAGATAGACAACATTTTAATTACATATTTTTAGGATTTTTAGTATTTTCGTGATAATATGTGATTTCACTTGAATCTTTATAAACTTGTATTCATATTAAAAATTTCATCATTTAATTTGCATAATCAGAGAGGGAAGTGAAGATGAAAGGATTAATTGCTAAATGTACAGATTTAAAAAAAAAAATAGAAGATTTAGGATTTTCTTTTCTTGGTGACATATTTTTTTTTTATTGGTCTTACTTGTCATGTTGGCAGCAAGTGATATGCATGAATTTTAATTTGTTTGGAGCTGTAAAATATGTGTCCAATTGACACAATTTATATTCATTTTGAATGTGCAATAGATACAAGGCTTAATATAAGTGTCTAAATAAAAAAATCAAGCAAAGATTTAAGGGGCAACATAACTTTATAATTTGGAGTGATACACACCTCATTAAAAAAAATACTGTATTACATATATCATCTCCATCTGCAAATGTGCATTTTACCCTTTTCATTAATAGATTGAATTTAAAAAATTATCTTTTAATTTTTAAAAATCTACATAAATTTAAAATTTACTTCACCTAGTTTTTATTCCTTCAGAATCAATCCAATTAGAATGTTTTTAGTTGGATCTGATCTGATGGGGCAAGGAAAATAAGTGAGGAAATATTTATAAGTCGCGTAACTTTTTAAAAAGTAATATATAATTTTAGATCTTTTTTTTAATTCAATAAATATGGGTCTGTTATAGAAAAGACTAAATATGCATCATTTGTTAGACAATAGAGATATTATACACACTTTATAAATGAGGATATATGCACTTTAAATCGCAAAATGGAGGGTGACTTTGCGGGGTTCTATCTATCAGTGTGAACTACGAATTAACCTTTTTTTTCTTCTTGAGAGATAGCTACATTGTTATTTCATTCAAATTTTGCTACTTGACTAAAAAGAAAACAAATTTGTGTTTAGCAATAATGTATTTTGAATTTTACTATGCCTGTAAATTGTGAAAGCTTTTAGGTATAAATGTAGCGTATATGAACAAATCAAAATAAGAGGAACCAAAAGTAAAAATAAAAAGTTTCTGAAATGCTATATTAAAACGGATCGAATCGAGCCATGAACACCCCTAATAAGTAGAAGAAAAATTGAATACTTTTTACTTGGTTCGGTCTGAAGGGGTAAAGAAAGTTGGGGTCTTGGGCTCTAGGTGACAAAAGACTTTTAAAATGAAGTGTGGGTGACACAAGTCTTAATAATTGGGTGGAGGTGACAATTATTTTATTAAGGATTAAGAAAGTAAGAAAAATTTGAAAATAACCCACAAGTTTTTTAATTTATACTTTGATCCAATGTAAAACCTAATATAACTAGAAATTGAGGGGAAAAAAACACGTTTCTCTCTCTTCTCATTTATTGGAGTTTTCTCTCTCTTCGTGATTTTTGTTGTTCATTGTTGTTGTTGCTTTATTCATCATCCTCTTCTTCATTATCATCATCTTGTTCTTCATTATCATCTCATCATCATCTTCTTGTTGTTGAACATTGTTATTACCGCTACTATTGCTACTTGATCAAATTTTTTTAGGTCAAATTTTATTCGTATATCACTTGGAAATTACTTATAGGTGATTTTAGTAAGTAAAATTATAATTTTTAGTTGAATTTCTCATCTGAGTGTATCTGCTACTGTTGATTTTTCAACAGTAGATAAAACATGTAACGTAAATCCAACAGATGAGTAATCTGTTGCACAGATGAGTAACCTGTTGCAACATATTGACTAATCTGTTGCAACATATTGACTAATCTACTGCTACAATGGATAGAACCTACAACATGAATCTAATATATGAGTAATTTATTGCAACAAGCGAGTAATCTGTTGCAACATATGACTAATCTGTTGCAACATATGACTAATCTGTTGCAACAGATTACCCATCTGTTGGATTTGCATTATAGTGTTGTAACATGAATCCAACATATGGGTCATCTGTTGCAACAGATTAGTCATATGTTGCAACAGATTACTTACTTGTTGCAATAAATTACTCATATATTAGATTCATGTTGCAGGTTCTATCCATTGTAGCAGTAGCAAATATACCAAAGAGATAATACATCGAAACACCCATGAACTTGTGGCCAAAACTTACTTTAGACCCTAAACTAATCGGGCAATTATATACCCCGCTTAATAACATTAAAGTGAATTTTTTACTCCCCTAAAAAAATTATACCACTCTCACTGCGGAGACTGAAGTACACACGCCCTAATTTGAGCCACGTCAGTGCTATGTCATTGCCAAATCAGTGCCACATTAGTACCATGTCATTGCCACGTAAGAAATTATAATTTTTTTTAAAAAAAAAAGTAATTCCAAACACGTACTATTTTTACATACTTTTTTAAAAAAGAAAAATATATATATACTATTTTTCTATATATATAAAATATATATTTATTTTTTAAAAAAAAAAATATATATATATATATATATATATACATATATATATATCTGCACTATTTATATATATAAAAAATATATATTTCTTAATATATATAGAGAGAGATCCCCTTCCCTTTACTCCTTCTTCAGCACCCCCTCCCTAATTTCTCTTTCTTCAACAAATAGCCCCTCTCACCCCCACCCCCACCCGTTCCTCCTCCTTCTTCTTTCTCCTCCCATAAACAACAACTAACTTCCGCTCCACAAGCCCTATTCCCCTTTCTTCTTCTTCCTCCTCCCATGAACAACTGACCTCCATCGTCGGAATAGTGACAACGACGGTGCACTGCTGCGATTGATTCTAGTCGCTGGTTTCAGCGTTTTCTGGTGAAGAATTTTGTCGCTGGTGCTCCGGGGAAGTTCGTCGATCAGATTTTTTGGTTAAATTGAATAAGGTTAAAATTTTGTAGAATTTATTTTTCTACTCAATTCCATGGTTATAATTAGATTGTAAACTTGGTTGGAGGAATAAGGTTGATAAATATAGTTTCAATGTCTTGATTTGTGAAGAAACTATAGTTTCACTGTGATAAAGCAATAAACATTTAAACAAGTTAGTCGTAATGCTATTGATCTCTTCTTTCTCATGTTGTTTAAGTGTAGTGATTTTCGAGATTTAAAAATTTCGAAGGAAAAAAAAATAATGGTTAAAAATTTAAATGAATTTCTTTTTTCTATGATTTGATGCTCTTTGAATTTTTTGGGTGTTGAAATTTAGCAAATTCTTAGAGAATGATACCTTAAAGAATTGATTTTTATGTATTTTTAGGATTTAATTTGTTGATTCTTGATCTTTATAGGAAAGTTTATTTGTTGTATAATTTATGTATTTTATTATTGTGTATTTGATTGAAGATTTTGGTGAATAGAAGTGAAAAAAAAAAAAGAGGAAGAAATGGGGGTGGTGGGGTGTGAGGAAGAATGGGAAAAAATAATGTTTAAAATATTAAATTGGGCCCCACTACAAATTTTGTATACTTTTTTTTCACTAAAACGTCCCTTTATTTTTTTTTCCCACGCCAGCAGTTAAGGGAGAAAAATAATACACTTTAAAGTTCATAAGGGGGTAAATAATTGCTCAATTAGTTTAGGGTTTAAAGTAAGTTTTGCTAACAAATTCAGGTAAAGAAGACAAAAATAGTATATCATACATCAAATGCAAAAGGATCGAGGGGACAAACGTTTGAGTTCTCCTAAAAATATTTAAGTTCCCTAGTATTTTAATTGTTTTCTAATGGATAACTCATCTATTATAGCAGATTTTCTATCTGTTTGATAATTTACAACAGATGAATCATCTGTTGCAACATATTAGTCATCTGTTGATTCAAATTAAGCAATTATTAGTAATAACTAAATTGATTTAGGTAAAATTAAAAACAAGTCTTTAAGACAATGGAACAAACATTTGCGTTCTCCTAAAAATGTTTGAGTTCCCTGGTATTTTAATTATTTTTCAACAGATCACCTATTTGTTGCAACAAGTTGGTCATCTGTTGCAATAAATGCTTATAACAGGTAAGTCATTTGTTGATTCAAATTAAGCAATTATTAATAATAATTAAATTGATTTAACTAAAATTGAAGACAGGACCTTATACAAGGGGGAAAACATTTGAGTTCTCCTAAAAAATATTTGAGCTTTAGTATTTTAAATTATTTTTCAACACATATTTTGTCTATTTTGTAATTTCCAATAGATGAGTCATATGTTGCAACAACTTAGTCATCTGTTGCAACAGATGTCTATATCTGTTTGATAATTTTCAATAGATGAATTAGTTGTTGCAACAAGTAAGTCATTTATTGCAACAGATGTTTATATCTGTTTGGTCATTTTCAACAAATGTTTTTATTTCTTTGGTCATTTCCAACAGATTACTCATTTGTTGTAACATGTTAGTCATCTATTGATTCACATTAAGTCATTATTAGTAATAATTACATTTATTACTAAAATAAAATATGAATTAATAAGTTCAATTATAATTTCAATTAATCTCATGGTAATTACACGATCAACTAAGTATGTTCGTCCTGAGTAGAGTGATCAATTGACCAATTTTATTTGAAATGATTCAAACTAAGTCATCATTAGAAATAACTATATTGATTTAGCTAAATCTAAAGATGAATTAGTAAGTTCAATTACGATTTCAATTAATTTCATAGTAATTACATGATCAATTAAGTGTTTCGTACTGAGTAGAATGATTAATTGACAAATTTTATGTGAAATAATTCAAATTAAACCATTATTAGAAATAACTACATTGATTCAACTAAAATTAAAGATGAATTAGTAAGTTCAATTATGATTTCAATTAATCTCAATAATTAAATGATCAATTAAGTGTTTCATCCTTAGTAGAATAATTAATTGACCAATTTTATTTTAAATGATTCAAATTAAGTCATTATTAGTAATAACTATGCTGATTCAACTAAAATTAAACATGAATTAATGAGTCCACTTACAATTTCAATTAATCTCATCGTAATTACATGATTAACTAAGTGTATTCCTCCCGAGTAATGTGATCAATCGACCAATTTTATTTGAAATAATTCAAATTAAGATATTATTAGTAATAACTAAATTGATTTAACTAAAATTAAAGATAAACTTACAATTTTAATTAATCTCATAGTAATTAAATCATCGATTAAGTGTATTCGTTATGATTAGAGTGATCAATTGACCAATTTTATTTGAAATGGATCAAATTAAGTCATTATTCGTAATAACAAAATTGATAAAACTAAAATTAAAGATGAATTGATAAGTTCACTTACAATTTCAATTAATCTCATAGTAATTACATGATCAACTATGTGTATCCGTCTCGAGGAGAGTGATCAATCGACCAATTTTATTTCAAATGATTCAAATTAAGTCATTATTAGTAACAAATAAATTGATTTTGACTAAATCAAAGATGAATTGATAAGTTCACTTACAATTTTAATTAATGTACTCGTCCTTAATAGAATGATCAATTGATAAATTTTATTTAAAATGATTCAAATTAAACAATCATTAGTAATAACTAAATTGATATAACCAAAATTATAGACAAGACCTTAGATAAGGGGACAAACATTTGAGTTCTCTTAAAAACATCTAAGTTTTGCTATTTAAATTATTTTTCAACATATATCCTATATGTTTGATAATTTTCAACAAATGAGTCATCTGTTGCAACAACTTAGTCATCTGTTGCAACAGATGTCTATATTTGTTTAATAATTTTCAATAGATGAGTTATTTATTGCAACAGGTTAGTCATCTGTTGCAATATGTGTCTATATTTGTTTGGTCATTTCCAACAGATGTCTTTATCTGTTTGGTCATTTCCAATAGATGTCTTTATCTGTTTAGTCATTTTCAACAGATTACTCATCTTTTGCAACATGTTAGTCATCTATTGATTCATATTAAGCTATTCTATTAGTAATAACTAAATTTATTTAACTAGAATTAAACATGAATTAATAAGTTCAATTACAGTTTCAATTAATCTCATGGTAATTACACTATCAACTAAGTGTGTTCGTCCTGAGTAGAGTGATCGATTGACCAATTTTATTTGAAATGATTAAAATCAAACCATAATTAGAAATAACTATATTGATTTAACTAAAATAAAAGATGAATTAGTAAGTTGACTTACAATTTCAATTAATTTTATAGTAATTACATGATCAACTAAGTGTTTCGTCTTAAGTATAATGATCAATTGACCAATTTTATTTGAAATAATTAAAATCAAGCAATTATTAGCAATAATTAAATTAGTTTAACTAAAATTAAAGATGAATTGACAATTTTAATTACGATTTCAATTAATCTCATAGTTAGTAATTACATGATCATCTAAGTATATTCATCTTGAGTGAAGTGTTAATTGACCAATTTTATTTGAAATGATTCAGATTAAGATATTATTAATAATAACTACATTGATATAACTAAAATTAAAGATGAATTGATAAGTTCAATTATGATTTCAATTATTCTCATATTAATTATATGATCATCTTAGTGTGTTTGTTCTGAGTAGAGTGATCAATTGACTAATTTTATTTGAAATGATTCAAATTAAGTCATTATTAGTAATAGCCAAATTGATTTAATAATTACAATTTCAATCAATCTCATAGTAATTACATGATCATTTAAGTGTATAACCTATTGCAACAGATTTAATCTGTTACAACAGATGAGTCATTTGTTGAAAATTATCAAACAGATATATACATATGTTGCAATAGATTAGTCATCTGTTGTAACAAATGTCTTTATCTGTTGGTCATTTACAATAGATGACCAATCTGTTGCAACATATGACTTTATCTGTTTGTTATTTCCAACAGATTATTAATCTGTTGCAATAGGTGACTAATATGTTGCAACAGGTGTCTTTATTTGTTTGATCATTTTCAATTGATTACTCATCTTTTGCAACATCTTAGTCATCTATTGATTCATATTAAGTCATTATATCAGTAATAACTAAATTGATTTAACTAGTATTAATAAGTTCAATTACTGTTTCAATTAATCTCATGGTAATTACACTATCAACTAAGTGTGTTCGTCCTAAGTAGAGTGATCAATTGACCAATTTTATTTGAAATGATTTAAACCAAGCCATAATTAGAAATAACTATATTGATTTAACTAAAATTAAAGATGAATTAGTAAGTTCACTTACAATTTCAATTAATTTTATAGTAATTACATGATCAACTAAGTGTTTCGTCTTAAGTAGAATGATCAATTGATCAATTTGATTTGAAATAATTAAAATTAAGTAATTATTAGTAATAACTAAATTGATTTAACTAAAATTAAAGATGAATTGTTAATTTAATTATGATTTCAATTAATCTCATAATTAGTAATTACATGATCATCTAAGTGTATTCGTCTTGAGTAAAGTGTTAATTGACCAGTTTTATTTGAAATGATTCAAATTAAGACATTATTAGTAAAAACAACATTTATTTAACTAAAATTAAAGATGAATTGATAAGTTCAATTACGATTTAAATTAACATGTTGCAATAGATGAGTAATCTGTTGCAAAAGGCCAAACAGTTAAAGACATTTGTTGAAAATGACCAAACATATATAGATATCTGTTGCAACAGATGACTAACCTGTTGCAATAGCTAACTCATTTATTGAAAATTATCCAACAAATATGGACATCCATTGCAACAGATGACTAAATTATTGCAACATATGACTCATCTATTGAAAATTATTAAATAGATAAGATATATGTGAACTCAGAACCAAAATGAGCTACAGAATCTAAGAAGTGATCAAAATAGGTCACCTATTTAAAAAATTACCAAAATAGGCTAAACGTAATAATTTATTACGTTTTCTATTTTTTTCTCAACGATCAATTAATGGAGTTGACTTTTACAATTTCTTACGTTTTACATTTTTTTTGTAAAACGTAAAAAATTCTTACATTTTATAAAAAAAATATAAAACGTAAGAATTTCTTACATTTTACATAATGACCGAGGAAAAAAATGCAGTGAATTATCAAATAAATTAAAAAGATACCAAAAAATGAGTTGTTCAACATAACAAAAAGTTACGTTCTTAACTTTTTTATAACAGTGGTCCCCCGCCCACAATTTCTTTTTCCACAAATGTCCCATCACTTCTACTTTTTTCTCTTTTCACATATAACAATTATGAATTTTTTGATTAATTAAATTTATTTATATTTTACATGTAGTTCAAATAATTTATTTTTTTCTCCATGTAATAAATTTTTATGTTTTGCATAAAAAATTTTAAAAATAGAAGTATCAATTACCTCATTAACTTAACAATTTTCTTATATTTATTCTATATAAAAAAATAATCACTTATATCCTTAATTATCCGATTTCTCTCAAAAAAATTATACTTTTGAGTTTTCCTCTACTCCAAAATAGTGAAATGTTGAATTGTCGTCGATCAAATATGCTACTGTATACAATAATTATATTTTTTGGTGTGTTAAAAATATGAAATTAATTTTTTCGGATAGTGATTCAACGTAGTTTTTGATTAGTGTTTCGATTAGAATATTGAGGAGACTCACATGCACAAATACGTTTCATATTATAATTAATGGAGTAAAAAATCACAATTTAATTTAGGAGCACTCCTAAATTAATATAAGACAATATATTTTTTTAGGAACACTCCTAAAGAAATATAATTCTTGTATATAGTAGCATATTTGATCGACGATAATTCAACATTTCACTAGTTTGGAGTAGAAAAAAACTCAAAAGTATAATTTTTTTAAAGAAAAATCAGATAATTAAGGATAAAAGTGACTATTTTTTGATATAAAATAAATATAAAAAAATTATTAAGTTAATGAGGTAATTGATACTTCTTTTTTTAATTTTTTTTTTATGTAAAACGTAAAAATTTATTAGAAAAAATAAATTATTTGAACTACATGTAAAATATAAATAAATTTAACTAATAAAAAAATTCATAATTATCATATGTAAAAAGAGGAAAAAGTAGAAGTGATGGGACATTTGTGGAAAAAGAAATTGTAGGTGGGGGACCACTGCTATAAAAAAGTTAAGAACGTAACTTTTTGTTACGTTGAACAACTCTTTTTTTTAGTACCTTTTTAATTGATTTGACAATTCCTTGTATTTTTTTCCTCGGTTATCATGTAAAACGTAAGAATTTCTTACGTTTTATATATTTTTTTAAAATGTAAGAATTTCTTATGTTTTACAAAAAAAATATAAAACGTAAGAAATACTTACGTTTTTGTAAAAGTCAACCCGTTAGTTGACCGTTAAGAAAAAAGTAAAAAACGTAATAGATTATTACGTTTAGCCTATTTTGGTAATTTTTAAATAGGTAGCCTATTTTGATCACTTTTTTCATTCCATGGCTCATTTTGATTCCGAGTTCGATATATGTTGAAAAGCAATTTAAAATACTAAAGCTCAAATATTTTTAGGAGAACTCAAACATTTGTCCCTTTGTCTAAGGTCTTGTATTAAAGACTTGTCTTCAATTTTAATTAAATTAATTTAGTTATTATTAATAATTGCTTAATTTGAATAAACAAATGACTAACCTGTTATAAACATTTGTTGCAATAGATGACTAACTCATTGCAATAAATAGATAATCTGTTGGAAAATAATTAAAATACTAGAGAACTCAAATATTTTTAGGAGAACACAAATGTTTGTCCCATTGTCTTAGAAACGTTTTTAATTTTAGCTAAATCAATTTAGTTATTACTAATAATTGCTTAATTTGAATCAACAGATGACTAGCATGTTGCATCAGATGATTCATCTTTTGAAAATTATCAAACAGATAGAAAATCTGTTGTAACAGATGGGTCAACTATTAAAAAGCAATTAAAATATTAGAAAACTTAAACGTTTTTAGGAGAACTCAAATGTTTGTCCCCTTGATCCTTTTGCATTTGATGTATGGTATATTATTTTTGTCTTCTTTACCTGTTTCATGAAATTTTTCATGTGTTTTACTTATTCGTTGTGCCTCTGTTGAGATAGAACCTGCAACATGAATCCAACATATGAGTCATCTATTGCAACAAGTGAGTAATCTGTTGCAATATATGATTAATCTGTTGTAACAGATGACTCATATGTTGGATTTATATTACAACACTATAAAACGAATCCAACAGATGAGTAATCTGTTGCAACAGATTGGTCATATATGTTGCAACATATTACTAATTTGTGCAACTGATTAGTCATATATGTTGCAACAGATTACTAATCTGCGCACCATATTAGTCATATATGTTGCAACAGATTACTAATCTGTTGCCTAATCTGTGCAACAGATTAGTCATATATGTTGCAACAAATACTCATCTGTTGGATTCACGTTATATGATTTATCCATTATTAAAAAACAGCAGTAGCAAATATATCCAGATGAGAAATTCAACTAAAAATAACAAACATTAAAAAAAAAATAACAAAAAACATAAAAAAAAAATAACAAACACTAACAAATCAAGTTCCTCATTTTCGTCATAACTTAAAAGCCCTAATTTTTTACTTGTAAAAATAAAAAAGAAACGATGAAGAACTAGAAGTTGTTGTCGTCGGAAAATGTGGTCATGTCGACTGACGGTTGAAAGTAAAAAAGGAACGGACAAGAACTCAAAACTATTTGTTGCCAGAGGTTGAAGTTGCACAAGATTGAAGGGAGAAATTTGAAAAGTTGTTGGTTGGAAGAAGTTAGAGATAGAAACTATCGAGAGAAAGAGAAAAGAGAGAGAGATTGATTTACAGAGGGAGGGAAGTTTTGTGGGTGTGGGTTAACTTGTATTTTTGAAAAGATTAAAAAGTTTAGAAAATATTAATAAAGTCCACAATTAACCTAATCAAGTTTTTTAATTATGTTTGACCTTTTAAATTGTTCAATGTCATCAATCATTCATTCAAGACTTAAAAGACACATTTCCTTCAATTTTCTCAAGAAAGTTGGAGAGGTAATTTCTTAAAGTCATGCAACATTTTAAAAATTGAAATATCAATTTTAGATTTTTATTTTTGATTCAACAAATGTAGTAGGTCTTTTAATACAATAACAAAAACAATATTCAACATAATCCCACAAGTGGGATTCAAGGAGGATAGAATATACGCAAATCTAGAATTATTTTTGATAGATCCTCAGCTTAATCGGTATCTGTCAAACATTCTAAAAAAAAAGTTACATATATGAGAGCAATCACAATACAATTTAATTGAAATAAAAAACACTACACACAAATAATAAAAGGACAATAATGAAAATGAAATAATGCAATAATCGGCAAGCAAAACATTAAGAAAAATTGAAATCGAAGCTTAAGAGACTATAAGCATAGTGCTAATCTATAATCTATATCTATAATTTATACTCTATAATCTATATCTATATCTATATTTATATCTATATCTATATCTATATCTATAATATATTAAAAGTGTGAAGGGCCTTAGATATATCATTTGAACTTTTAGTCCTTCATTAAAAGTATTTGCTTTAGACAAAATCATCTTTTAACTATTTTTTCTAATATTTAAGAGTTGAAAATTGATTAATATATTTATGAAAAAACTTTTGCTTATTAGAAGTCATCAGAATTAATGACAACTAATACCTTTTTTATTAGTTAAAGAATTCTAAATCAACTAAACTTGATTTTAAGTTTAAAAAGTCTATAAATTTACGTCCACATCTACAATATATTAAATCCATTAACTACTTGAAACTTTTGGTAGTAAAATATAAATGTGTTTACAATAAAATATATGTTTTGAACTTTTTGCACTTCATTAAAAACTTTCGTAATAGAAAAAATCATCAAATTTTAAATAAAAAATTACACGTGCCTACGTGCGAGGCACGTGTAACTAAACTAGTAATACTAAAAAGAATAGAGGTCCAAGAATAACCACCAAGCCTATCACACAGGGAATCAAGCGAGAAAGCGTTTCAAGTATCAACTAATATTCTACCCTAATACGCGACCTCCAAACTCTCTTATCCAAGGTCATATGAATCAGGTCTTGTCTTTTTTTTCTATCTCTTCCTCTCCCGATGTCTGCCATTGTCAACCGCTCACACCTCCTCAATGAGGAATCTACACTTTTCCTCTCCAGATGTTCAAATCATCTCAATCTTGTGTCTCATCGATCTTGTCCACTACAAGATCACCCCTATCTTGTTCTGTATCTCATCATTCCTAATCTTATCTGTCGACTAAGATAACACATTCACCTCAACATTCTTATTTCCATAAAGAATAAATATGTTCCATTTGCTGCACAGTACAAGTATACAGCAACTTTTTTAGCGAGGTAATATACGCCTTAAATCACAAAATGGAGGGTATATTTGCCCTTTTCGCTACAAAGTAAAAGCTGGAATTAGCAAGATGAGGAGTTCTTTTTTTTTTTGGGGGGGGCGGGGGGGAGGGGATTAGATACTTTAAATTACAAATTTCTTCTGTTCCTATTTGAATATCCTCTACCTTAGGTTATGTTTACTCTTCTCAGTAAGGTACTCGTTTGGAAATATTAAATATTTCAAAATTAAATTAATAAACAGAGTTTTCTTCGTACCTAGAGTTTAATCTTCGTCCTCTGATTAAGGATGGAGCAACCTCATCCACTGTACCACAAACTATGTTGGTAGCATATTTTTAATTAGTAGTACGTACTATTATTTTTCCTTCTTTTGTTGAAAAGGAATTCATTAATTAATTCAACTTTGGTTTTCAGTTAAGATTTATTATTGTAGTGAAATGAGGAAGAGTAGGAGGAGAAATAAAAGTTACTATTGTAATTTATTTTACTTTAGCTTCTATATATTGTTCATAGTCAAGAATTAAACAACTCTTGAACCAAAAATAAAATAAAATTAAACGCAACTCATTCATCATCATGAACATACATTAAGATTAAAGCAAGCAAAGTTAATACTCTGAATAAATATCAATTTCACATGGAATTAAATTCCTTGTAAATGAGGAATTTACAGTGAAATTTACAGAATTAAAATCCTAAATAAGAAAATAAATACTAGGAACTTCAAAACAAAAAAAAAATGCAAATGAAATCATGGCTAGCTAGCTAACCTAAGAGCTAACACAACAAACAACAGGAAATTAAACTGAACTAAACTAAACTAATCCTAAATTCTCTAATTTTTTGGCTGAAAAAATAATTTATTCATTTAATCAAAGATTTGATTTCCTCAATGCCTTGTGAATTTTGGAATTCTTGATTATTCTGTAGTGCTTCAAGGAACCCTTTTGGAACTAAGCACTTCTCACTTGAATACAACTTCTCTTGAATCAAGGAAGATCCAACTAGTTTGTGCAAATCTGGTGTGTCAAATGATTTCTCATTCTCCTGCAAATTAAATTCAAATTCAAATGATTAAATGATACTGATAGAATATTATTTTGACAATTACAAAGTCTAATTTTTCTATACTTAACAATTTGAATTGAAATTCATGTTATTTTTACTCAACCGCTACAAGATTTGTCATCATTAGCTTAGGCTTCTGTTGTTAACATGATACTCAAGAGTATAACAAGTCAATTTATACTCCAACAACTGATGTTTTAAGAATTATCGCAACAAAAAGGTCTACTTCACGCGTATATATTTTATGTTAGTAGAAGTTCAATGGATAAAAATGGAAGAAAGATGAGACGAATTTTTAGTTGTGGGAACTAGGAGTGTTACAAATGGAGATAAAGTTGATAACCCAAAGAAGAAACAGCAATAAGTAGCACAAAAGATTAAGGTGATGTAATATTTGCTTACCTTATATGATCCCATGAATTCAAGAAGTCCAGCTTGTGCTTGCAAGAACTTAATGTACTCGAAAGTAGCTTGAAGCATTTCAGCAGTATTCATCCTGTGTCCACCAGGTATCAATTTCCCCAATTCTTGTGTCTTCTCAGTAATTTTCTTCCTCCTCTGCCTCGCCGCGATGCTCTGTGCTGACATCTTTTTCTCATTGTAAGTACTACTGCCACCTTTCTTTGCGACTACTGCAGCATTATTGTCGCAGCACCCGCTACTAAAAACAGGCACGGGAATTTCAGGAAGCGAATACGAGGAGAAATCTTGAAAGATTGGAGGATTTGGTGGCACAAACCCCCAATTGAACAAGTTATTACAGTTGTCTTGAAAGACCTTTTGTCGTTTTGGGGTGCTCTCAAAGACAGAGTACTCTGGCACGAAAGTAGAATTCTGAGAGGGTGTTATTGTATTATTTGGAAGACAGTTGTCTTGAAAGACCTTTTGACGTTTTGGGGTACTCTCAAAATCGGAGTACTCTGACATGAAACAAGAATTATGAGACGGCGTTCTGACATTTTCTGGAAGGAAGTTGTCTTGGAAGACCTTTTGTCGTTTTGGGGTACTCTCAAGATCAGAGAACTCTGGCATGAAACAAGAATTGTCAATAGTTTCAACTGGCAAAATAAACTCGTCTGGGTCGAAAAATGGATCAAAATAACAAGCTTCATCTGGATTTTCAACATAAAAGTTTTGTCCAAAATCATAGTTGAAATCAAAAAGAAGCTCTGCAGGAAGCTGCTTCTGCATATTCATTTCTCCTGAGTTGAATTCTTGAACATTTGGTTCCAACTTTGAAGCAGCATAGTAGCTAAGACTAGCCATTTCAGAATATTCAACAACACCCTTTACAAGAAAATACAAAAAATACATGAGCTAACATAAGACTAAATGAACTTAAGTGACAAAGAGTGTAGTATAGTACTAGCTTAAAGTAAAGTACAAGAACATGAAGTGGTTAATGTAAGAAAGAGCAGAGTAGCATAAAATAAAATTAGTTAAGGATAATTACCTTAATTGACATGAAAACTAGTAGAGAGAGATGAGAAAAGATATTGTATGTCTTGGTGAATCTTTCTGCTTTTTCTCACTTGTTCAACAATAGTAGACTTAACAAAGAAGTCTTACTCCTATAACCTTTTTTTCTTTCTGGCTGACAAAGTAATTAGTGTTAATTAACAGTTACAGTTAAAGGACTAATATATGATGACGGCGTAGGGTGGGGCGTGGGGGTGGGGGTGGGGGTGGGGGTGGGGGGTAATTGGGAAAATGGCAGTTACTGGTGGAAAGTAATGGAGGAGTTATAGGAATATTAACCAATCACCTAATAATGTGGAGAGTTATTAGGGCCTTTTTCACTTAATTAATATAACCGTGTGCTTTCCTTTTTTTTTTTTTCACAGTAAATTTTGGTACTTTCACTTTCCATAATTTAGTCATCACTTTTAGCAAATATTTTTTTTATGTTTTACTTTCAGTGTTAATTACTTATGTTTAAAATTATTTTCTTAATATTAAATATTAATCGTATGAACATTTTTTACTTCAAAGTGGAAAAAAGCGACCGGAAAGAGAGTTAATTCCCTAAATTGTCTATCCCACTAAAGTAACTATTATTTTTTTAGGACAATAATAACATTGAATTATACAAATCTTTCCTAAAACTAAGAAATAGTTAAGGATGTGTTTGGAAAATTACAAGCGGATTGAAATAAGATATAATTACATAGTTTTATTCTCAATTAGGGGATGAGAATTGGGTGTAATTACGTGATGTATTTACAAGGTTATATTTTATTTATTTATTTATGTTTTAATTTTTTTTTTATAAATTTCTTTTTTATTGCTATTATTTTTAAATTTTTTATTTTATTTACATTATTCATATTTCATCTCTTTTCTTCTCCTTTTCCAACCTTTACTTGTTATGCTTAAATATAATTACTCGTATTTTTTATTTTCTTCATTAACATATAATTACCTTATTATTATAATGTTTGAATTAAAGTAGAATTTCGTTATTGAATGAGATTATAGACTTATATTTTCCTTTGTTTTGAATATATTTACTTCTTGAAATTTTTTATAAGAGTATTATGCTTTTTTCTTAGATTGAATTTATGTTATGTTTTATGTTTTGATTTATTTGTTTTAGTAATATAGACTTATTATTTCATATTGCATGTTACGGCAAACTATCTAATTATATATAATTTCAACTCTGTTGTAACTTTTCAAACATGTCCTTAACTATTTCTTAGTTTCACCTTATATTGAAAAAATGAGCATAGTTCAATGGCAATATTGTCTTAAAAGAAACAAAAATTACTTTAATTAGATATTTACATAAGTTTTACAAAGTTTGTGTTAAGTCCAGACTCAATTGCCAAAATCCAAGAAAAAAGCATAATACTCTTGTAAAAATTTTCAAGAAGTAAATATAATTCAAAAGAAAAGAAAATATAAGTCTATAATCTCATTCAATAACGAAATTTTACTTTAATTCAAACACAAGAATAATAAGGTAATTATATGTTAATAAAGAAAATAAAAAACATATGAGTAATTATATTTAATCATAACAAGTGAAGGCTGGAAAATGAGAAGAAAAGAGATGAAAGATGAATAACGTAAATTGAATTTAAAAAAATAAAAAATAATAGAAATAAAAAAGAAATTAAAATATAAATAAATAAATAAATAAATAAAATATAACCTTGTAATTACATCACGTAATTGCACTCAATTCTCAACCCCTAATTGAGAATAAAGTTGTGTAATTATATCTAATTTCAATCCGCTTGTGGTTTTCCAAACACATCCTTAACTATTTCTTAATTTTACTTTTTATTGGAAAGATTTATATAGTTCAATGGTATTATTGTCCTAAAAAAAAATAGTTACTTTAGTGGGATATTTACATAAGTTCAATGACAATTTAGGGAATTAACTCCCGGAAAGACTACTACTTATTTGATGAGAAAATGAATATTCATTTTGTTATATCCCTTTAACGTTTTGGCTTAACGATCCAAAGTAAGTTTTTATTCGTATTAATACCAGATTAATTGATGTTAACTTTCAATCACAAACTGATACAATTAAATGAGAAAAAAAAATATACACGCCAAAAATGTGTTTTACAATCATAAGTTAGCGTAGAAAAAAGCCAGTTACGTTTTATGTTTTAAATTACCATCTTCATGAGTTCCTTTTTTTTTTTTTTTCATCCAATGTTCAAAACTCGTATTGGGCTCAATTAAATTTGGATTCGCGACGAAAAGTTTCACATTGAGGGTTAAAGCTCTCCTTAACAAACTCCATATTCAGGAAAATTCAAATTGAGACATTTGATTAAAAATAAAAGAATTACTTCACCACAATCCTTATTGATATTTTCACCGCAAGAGTTATATTGTCACAGTACGAAAAAAGAAAAATAAATCACTTAAGAAAAATTTAACTTTCTGAAAACGTGCAATGACAAACTTTCGAGGACAACAAGAATTGTTGTCTCGAACCAAAAAGAAAAAAGAATTGCAGTGCTAAATCAGTTTTTTAATATTATTTCTTCCATCTCATATTAATTGTAATTTTACTAAAACTGACCGTTCAAAAACTATATTTTATTTGACTCTTAAAATTATTTATTTTTATAGTATAATGTTGATTACATTAATAAAAAGTTAAGGGTAAATTGATAATATTTCCTATTTACAATTTGGTATGTAAAAAAATGTGACAGCTAATATGAAAAACGGAGGAAAAGTACTTCCTAATAAACTCTTTTAAAAAAAATTTCCATACAATTTTTCATGTAATTTACCTTTTTAGCTACATAATACTTTAAAATTAAGGCCTCATGCTCCCACAAAACTAAATAACTTATGATACGTACCTCCTTTTCATATATGCTTTATAAATTTATACATTCTTTTGAGAAATGTACTCGAACTAAGTGTACTATTATTTCAAGTGCTACATCAAGTTGTTACGTTGTCATGAATATTGTCATTGAGTCGGACTAAGAAGATGGAGAAAGTCGGATAAAGACAAGGTAATCTAATTTGGAAAAAATAGATAAAGTAGTATACTTAAGTATTAAATTACAAAAAATAACAATACTTTTATCAAATTACATTTTGTAGCATATGTATTTGTATGTATTTGTATTTTTGTAGTAACAGTTTGCACAAATACAAAATACATATCGATCATAAGAGCAGTAAAAATCATATATATTTGTATTTTTGTAGCAACAGTTTGCAAAAATATAAAATACAACTTGCTATATTATGTAATTATGAAACTATTGCTATGAAACTCATAATTAAGGGAATAAGTATGCTATTTATAAATTTTGCCCATCTAATTTTAGTATTATGTCAAATGATTTATTATGGTAATGAAACTCTACCTTATTTTTCTTTATTATGAGTTAAGCCTGTGAAACGGGTCGGGCTGACCCGGCCCACTAAGCAAGCTCGGCCCGGTATGACCCGGCTCGGTCAGCCCACGGGCTGTAAGGTACCAGGTCTCGGGCTGGGTTATTTTTTGTTTTGAGCCCAGTTAACTCGGTCCGGATCAAAACTCGCCCAAGACCATCGGTTAACCGCCCCGGCACGTTTAAATTTTTTTTTTTTAATTGAATTTAATTAAAACTTAGTTTTAATATATTATTAATTTACTATCAAGTATTATTAAGTTATATATGTGTATATATATCTTCTATAATCGTATATATTTAACGTATACATGTGTATATATTTTATAAATTAATATATAACTATATATATAATTATATATTGTAGTATATGTTTTATTTAAAGTAGTACATATATATTGAATGATACGTATATATGTATATATATCTTTTATAGACGTATATATTTAACGTATACATGTGTATATGTTTTATAAATTAGTATATAACTATATATATTGTAGTGTATATATATTGTAGTATATTTTATTTAAAGTAGTACATATATTGAATGGTACGTATATGTGTGTATATATCTTCTAAAGTAGTATATAATTAACGTATACATGTGTATATAGTTTATAAATTAGTATATAACTATATATAGTATGTGTATATATTGTAGTGTATATATATTGTAGTATATTTTATTAAAGAGAAAAGACATGTTTTCCCCCCTGAACTTATTCTCCAAACTCACTTTAGCACTTAAACTTAACTTCCGTTTATTTATCCCCCTTAACATCTTTAAAGTGTATTAATTTCACTTTCGAAACTGAATACCACTCTCACAATGGAGAGTGTGCACACACGCCGACAAATCAGCGCCACGTCACTACCACGTCGGAGCCACGCAAGAAAAGTATTTTTTTAAAATAATTTCATATATATATATTAAAAAATATTTTTTTTCACATACATTCCCACCCACCCTCCACCCTCACCCATCCCACCGTCATCTGTCATCTTCAACATTACCTATGTATGGGTTCTTCATTTTTTGGTCTCAAATTTCAACATAAACTAGCTAAATTCATATCAATCAAACTCAAATTTCAACTACAACTTCACAACATCATTAGAAAATCTCAATAATCAATTTGGAATCAACCATGAATTAAATAAACTCATTTTTTTTCATCTTCAAGCTTTTTTAAAGGTTCAATAATGGTGGATACAAAATTAAACTAGTAAAATTCATACCAATCAAACTCAAATTTCAGATACAACTTTACAACATCATCAGAAAACTTCAATAATCAATTTTGACATCAATCGCATCTTGAATTCGCGGAACTCTTCTTTTTTTTTTTTGTCTTCAAGCTTCTTCAAGCTTCAACAATGGCGGATACAATATTAAACAAGCAAAATTCATACCAATCAAACTCAAAATTCAAGTACAACTTCACATCATCATCGGAAAACCCCAATAATCATTTTGAACATCAACCATGAATTTGACACTCATTTTTTTTTGTCTTCAAGCTTTTTCAAGGTTCAATAATGGTGGATACAAAAGGCAATCTCATAAATCTAACAACAGATTTCTTTAAAATTCACATAAGTAATTTAGTTCAACAATCATGTATTGAAAGACCTTTTCCAAAATTATTTTCTAACCCATTAAAATTCATAACTTTTCACACACATTTTTTTCTTTCTTAAAAAAATTAATGAAGATAATAGAAGTGGAGATGGAGAGTTATTAGAAGGAGAAAGAAAATTGGGGAAAGGTGTAAGAAGAAATACAAGAAAACATAATGGAGTGGGGAGGGGAGGGGGGGGGGGGGGAGGAGAAGATGAAGGTTGGGGGGGGTGAGGGTGAGTTTTTCTATATATATATATATATATATATATATATAAAGTGGAACCATATCAGTTTTTTAATAGAAAACACGTTTTTTTTTCCTTTTCTTTTTTTAAAATTCCACGTCAGCTTGAGGGGCGAAATTAAAACGCTTTAAAGATGTTAAGGGGGTAAATAAATGGAAGTTAAGTTTAAGTGCTAAAGTGAGTTTGTAGGACAAGTTCGGGGGGGGGGGGGGGAACATGTCTTTTCTCTTCATTTAAAGTAGTAAATATATATTGAATGGTACGTATATATGTGTATATATCTTCTATAGACGTATATATTTAACGTATACATATGTATATGTTTTATAAATTAGTATGTAACTATATATATAGTGTGTGTCTATATTGCAGTGTATATATATTGTAGTATATTTTATTTAAAGTAGTACATATATTGAATGATACGTATATATGTGTTTATATCTTCTAAAGTAGTATATATTTAACGTATTCATGTGTGTATGTTTTATAATTTAGTATATAACTATATAGATAGTGTGTGTATATATTGTAGTGTATATATATAATAGTATATTTTATTTAAAGTAGTACGCATATATTGAATGGTATGTATATATGTGTATATATCTTCTATAGATGTATATATTTAACGTATACATGTGTATATGTTTTATAAATTAGTATATAACTATATATATATTATAGTAAATATATATGGTAATATATTTTATTTAATGTAGCACATATATATTGAATGGTACGTATATATGTGTGTATATCTTCTATAGACGTATATATTTAACGTATATATGTGTATATGCTTTATAAATTAGTATATAACTATATAACTATATATATTGTAGTATATTTTATTTAAAGCAGTACATATATATTGAATGATGCGTATATATGTGTATATATCTTCTATAGACGTCTATATTTAATGTATACATGTGTATATGTTTTATAAATTAGTATATAACTATATATATATATATATATATATTGTAGTGTATATATATGGTAGTATATTTTATTTGAAGTAGTACATATATATTGAATGGTGCGTATATATTTGTATATATCTTCTATAGATGTATATATTTAACGTATACATGTGTATATGTTTTATAAATTAGTATATAATTTTATATATATATATATAGTTATATATATATATATATATATAACTATATATATATATATATATATCTGGTATATATATATTGTAGTATATGTTTTATTTAAAGTAGTACATATATATTGAATGGTGCGTATATATGTGTATATATCTTCTATAGACGTATATATTTAACGTATACATGTGTATATGTTTTATAAATTAGTATATAA
>NC_061111.1:232819429-232940316 GCF_002878395.1 Capsicum annuum | reverse complement strand
TATATATATATATATATATATATATATATTATAGTATATGTTTTATTTAAAGTGGTACATATATATTGAATGGTGCGTATATATGTGAATATATTTTCTAAAGAAGTATATATTTAACGTATAGATGTGTATATGTTTTATAAATTAGTATATAACTATATATATATATATTGTAGTATATATATATTGTAGTATATGTTTTATTTAAAGTAATACATATATATTGAATGGTGTGTATACATGTGTATATATCTTCTATAGACGTATATATTTAACGTATAGATGTGTATATGTTTTATAAATTAGTATATAACTATATATATATATATATATATATATATATATATATTGTAGTATATAACTATATATATATATATATATTGTAGTATATATATATATTGTAGTATATATATATATTGTAGTATATGTTTTATTTAAAGTAGTACGTATTGTCGTATATATTGAATGTTACGTATATATGTGTAATTGTGTATATATTTTTTAAATTCTAATGTAGTATATACTATATATATAGTGTATATATATTGTTTAATGTATTTAAAATGTATATAGGTGGGTATATATAGTGTAAATTGAAAAAAACTTTTTTTTTAATTTTTGACTGGTTTTGATCAAATTTTTAACCGGGTTTAGGTAGGTTAGATCGAATTGGGCTAAGTGGATCGGTTCAGGATTGTTTTTTAAAAAATTGCTGTTGGATTCAAACCCGGCCCACTTAACTAGGCCCGGATCCAGACCGGTCCACAAACCAGTAAAATTTCACGGGCCGATTCTGGATTGACCCGACCCGACCCACTTAACACCCTTATTTTGAGTTTACAAACTTCTATAGACGTCTTGACAAGTTACGCGTTCAAGCTTAATCTGTATGGAAAATTAAACATGTTTGCTAGATATTTTATAATAGAAAAACTATAATGAAAATTTAAAGAAAGCTCGAAAAAACTGAAAGATAAGTTATGCTTGAAAGTATCACAGTAGGACAAAATTGTATTAATTATTTTAAGCGGAACCCATAGACAGCTTTTTAAAGTTGACATTAATTTTCATTTAGATGTCTCAAGTAGGTCTTATCCATTTTAAACAATTGTTGTAGCCTCGCTGTGCCAATAGATTCAGACTCTACTTCTGATGTTTAAAATAAACAAGGTCATCTATCGGGATGACTTAGTTGGTTTGGAGGGTGGTTATCCACACGGATGATCCGGGTTCGATCTTCCTTCAATGCCTTCTGAGTCGATCCTATCGTATAGGGCTTGTCTAGTGCAGTTTACATCTCTCGTGTGATTTGCATGCTATTACAAAGTGGGAGTGCACAAAGTTATCACCCAAAGGGCATAGATTGTAACAGGAATTGTAGCGGATGCGAATTATCATGAAATTAAGTCCTGAAAAAAAAAGCCTATTCGATTATCTAATAACACTATGTAGTAACTTCTTTACTAAATTCCCAAACAAAAAATTTCGTTTACTTGCTCTGGAACATAAAAGGATATAGTTTTCGACTGGCCCAATTAGACAAGACTATGAGTTCAATTGTAATGGATTCATGGGTGAAAGTCTAATAAAATCTTTATTGTTAGTTCATATAATTATGTGAAACCCAATTGCCTATCTAACTAATTTTGGACTTCCAAAGTTTTGTAACAAATCAAGAAAACAGTAAACCATACGTGGGCTTAAAATTAGTCCCGTGAAGAATAATACCCTCTCTGTTTAAAAAAGAATGATCTATTTTTATTTTTTAGTCCGTTTAAAAAAGAACGATTCCTTTTTTTTTTTTGGCAATACTTTAATTTCAACTTTCCACATGTCATGTTTAGAATCACAAGATTAAAGGGCATTTTGATACATTTGACACAACTTTAATTTAATGCCACAAGATTTAAAAGTCTTCTTTATTTTCTTAAACTTTGTGCCAAGTTAAATAGGTCAATATTTTTGAAACGGAGGGAGTAGTTGTTTATGACAACTTTACATAACGACACAACATTAAAATAGACATTGTATTATATTTTTAGCATAAAAATTGATATATCAAAAGTAGCCCAAAAAAACTTTCCTATAAAAACATCCACAAACAAAATAAGTAACCCCCCCCTCCCCCCCGCAAATAAAAAATCCTTTTTTCTCTCAACTAATCCCTTAAAAACGCAGTGAAATAACTGGTAAATCATTTCTTTCTTATTTTCTGTTTACATTGGCAAAATTCTTTTTTTCTCTTTTCCCTTTTTGATTCAGATTTTCATATTACACAATA
Organism: Capsicum annuum; assembly: GCF_002878395.1. Classification (NCBI taxonomy): domain Eukaryota; kingdom Viridiplantae; phylum Streptophyta; class Magnoliopsida; order Solanales; family Solanaceae; genus Capsicum; species Capsicum annuum. The sequence continues at coordinate 232,938,035 of NC_061111.1, read as the reverse complement.
CCATGTTAACATATCTATTAGAGTTATAAATTAAATATAATGCATGCATATTAAATTTATCCATGATATATTTTGTGTTATATATATATATCCCAAACAATCGGCTCATTTTCTCGAATTTACTTTTAGCATCTTCTATGTTTGAAACAAGAAGTTTTCTAATCAGATCATGAATTACAAATGTCTGAAATTTTTTTATTGCTATTTCACAATGCACTATATCGATATAATGAAAGTGAAGGACCCGCAACAATGAATAACCGACTCGCTTATCAAGCAGAGTTTTGCGAAATCTTTCTTTTCGCCAGAAAATGACTTGTAAACTTTATTAAAAAGCGGTATATAATAATTGATTTTTTTTTTTTGATCGAGTATGATAAAAAATTCAGTTTTTTTTAAATATAATTATTAAATATCGAGCTAAATAGTCTCTCCTTTCATGTTAGTCAAAATTGTTGATAAATTCGCACATCCTTAAGTTCTGCTAATAAGAGCTCGTGGCGGCAAAAGTGGGTACACAGCGATTTTGGCGCCAAAGTTACGGAGCTTTAGTTACAGTTAAAAAAAAAAAATGAATTTAAAAAATTAAAAAGAATTATGTCATGGCGCGTAAGAATAAACATAAAACTAAAAATGGTGTTAATGAAATATGTAAATATATGATTTTAAATTATGGGTATATAATATATATAATAATAGTTGAGTTCACCTTTTTTTACGACAATTCATGAGCTTACCATCATATAGTTATAAATATTTATATAGATTTTTAATACATATATAAGATTCAGATAAAAATTATTGAATACTGGTGAATACACAAACAATATTATGGATCCACCTTGGAGAATATATGTATTTCTTTGCTGTTCATTGTACACAGTAGTACTTTTGTTCATTCAAAATTAAAAATTTATCAATGTTTGGTTCACAAATTAAAAGGTTTTCCAACTTCAGTTTGAAAAAGGCTATTTGAAATTGGAAATCTTGTTTGAAAATATTGCAAATAAAAGAAATCTCACTCACTAATCTTTAGCTTTTCTTTTTCCAATAAAATTCATGTTTAAAGACAACAATAATCTTACACAAAACAAAATTTAATACCAAAAAGAAAAAGTGACTGCAGAAGTCAGTTACGGTTCTGGGTTCAATTTGGCTATTACTTCACTTGCAAAAACTGAAGTCATAATTTATAAGTTGAAGCTTGGTCATTAATATCTGTTTATTAAACTTTGACAAGTAAAATATACTGAAATATTTTTGTAAAAAAGAAACTTGGTTGATGCTATTTCAAGAAAATTACTAATGATGTTTACTCACCAAATTCATGTCTGATCTAAATATAATTTCAATCAAACATTATCCAACTCAAATGAGGGTAGGTTGCTAACTATATAGCTCCAACTCTTGCCATTCTATACATCGTGTTTCGAAAAAGTATTTTACTAAATACAACTAATAAAAATATCTCCAAGCAGAAGCGAACCCAGGATTTGAAGATAGGGGGTGCAGCATTATCTTTAATATAGTCATATCGATTATTAACTACACATTTTTTTTCTTTGGTCAAAAGGCCTTTATTTTTGGAGGATTCATTTTCATCGTGACCTCAAAAAGACAATCCGAATTCCAAGAGGAACCTTGCCACGTTAGTTGAAGCCTCTAAACGAGTATGGTGCTCACTTCTTATTTTTTCAGATTGCTTATTCAAAGCAACTTGAATTGATTGAGATTGATTTTCAAAATCTAGCATCTTACTGAAACATTTTCTATGGACGCTATCTACTTCACCAACATGTAATTGGAATCGCTTCAAACTATGATTCCGAGCCTTAAAGTCGATTGTTGTGAAAAAATCACCCGCATTGTCCTTTACATAATCATTTTTGAATAAATAGCAACACAAGCAAAACACAACATCTTTCTTCACACTATACTCCATCCACCTAGAATATGAACCCTCATACCATGTCGAATTAAATCGACACATTTTCATTCCAATTCTAGTTTGAGAAATTGAGAAAGAATTGGTTGACAATGCCCTTGTTGAATATAGTGTTTTCTCACTTGATCTCGTATTGTGAAGTCATATTTATGAATTGATTTTCTTTTCCGTGTATCGGATTTAAGTGAATTCACATCAAACTCTTCTATAAGGCGATGACAATTATCTTTAAAACTAGAACTTGATTGAGGAGAATAATATTTATCCATTTTAATTCACAAGAATCAATAACAAATTCCTACAAAATAAAAAATTCATCAAGAATATAAGTAAAAATAATTATTTATTTATTTTTAATCAAATCCCATGAACTTAAATAGAAGCAAGAAAAAAGAAATAAATGAATTTTATACACCAACTTTTAAGGAACAGGTAGATATTAAAAGCAATTAACATTACCAAAACTTGAATAAAAAAAAAAAAATGAAAGGAAGATATGTGTACCTATTAGCAATTTAGCATCAAATGAAAAATTGCTCTTTTCACTTTCTTTGGGTACTATTAATTTGTAGCCTACTGGAATTTGAGGGATTTGGAGAAATAAAGGAATTTGGAATTGGGGGAAATACGTGCTGAAAAATGGAATTTGGAGGAGAAATATGGGGCTTGGGATTGGGGAAAGTCAGATGAGGTGGTTGCCTGGTGAAGTAAAATGAAAAAAATCAAATGACTCCGTTAGGAATCGAACACGCGACGGGCCAAAAGGAAGTTAATATTTAAGTTTCAAACCAATGCACCCACACAAATTTTATTATAGAGAGTGCATAATTAAATATAGTAACACTTTAGTAGGATATATATATATATATATATATATATATATATATGTATATATACAATTTTTTTTAAAAGTTACCGGGTGCACGTGCACCCTCGAGGCACCACGTGGGTCCGCCTCTGTCTCCAAGATATCTCAACATTAAATGAATAAATATTTACTCGTACCTCATGTGTTACACCCAACTATATAAAAGGTATGCATAATGCATGCATGTCAATTAACCATGATTAAGAGCTAAAAGGATACATACAAATTACAAACACAAATCGTGCATCTATTAACTTCATATAAAGTTCAAGTATGGGTAAATTTTTATCCGATACCATAAAATCATACAAACATTTTTGTCCTCATCAACATTTATTCAGCGAAGTAAGATAAATTCAACACTTAAGACAAGTAATTGAGAATAGGAGATATAACGGCTTAGTTGACTGGCTACCTGAATTTTTCACCGAGGTTCGATTCCTTTATATAATCCCCCCACCCCCACCCCTCCCATTCTTATTATATTTTTTTAAAAAAGGAAAAAAAATAATTGAGAATAGTGCAGTTGTGATTAGTAGCTGAAGAGTAATAACTAAATCCTAACAATGAGGAGATTAATTCTCCCTCTCTGAACCGTTAGTCCGTTACTTGTGCTTTTCGTTAATTTTTTAACCATTTTCTTCTTTCTTTTACCGTGGAGCTATGAGAGCAATTACATGAATCTCTCATTTTTTGCAATAAATTTTCATTCGCACCCAATCTACGTAAAATTATATAAACTTATTATGATTAATTATTTTTTATAAATGAATGAGATAACATAATTAGTGCAAACACATGTCATGCACTTATTGCTAGCACAACCAATGTGTTCTTATGAGCGTTTAATATTATTGCCTATGTCAGTCACACCAAAGCTTGCGATAAGATGAATAAGACATAATTATATGTATGAGTTCCATACGTGAAAATAGAGCATATTATTCCCTTTAACTAGCCTTACACTAGTAATTCCGAATTAGATGAGAAATCAACCAAAAAGAAAATTATGTCGATCAATATTCTGCGAGTTAGACCAATATTTCACTGTCATTTCAAGTAGCATATATCACATAGTCAAAATTTAAAGTTAAAACTGATGGTTAGAAAAAATATTTCAGCCCCTATTTTTAACATATATGTCAAGAACTAATGTACTTTCATAACGTAAATATCTCCAAAAATTCAGTCCCCACATCCGTTTAGCAGAGACATATTCATTTAATATCTCAATATTAGACGAATAAATATTTATCTGTGTTTACATCCAACCTTATAAATTCACTACAGTTAAATAACTTAATAAAATTAGGATGCATGTTAATTAACCATGATAAATATCTAAAATGTTATGTTCAACCATATTATCATTTATTTATTAGCTTGATATAAACATCATATGTACAAAAAAAGATTTTACGTAAGCATCCCCCCTCCCCCGACCCCCCAACAGTTGCTTAGGAGGGTAATTTTTTTTAACACTTAAGGCAAGTAATTGATAGTAGTGCAGTTGTAATTAGCTGAAGAATAGTAACAAAATCCTAACATTAAGGAAAGTAAACTCTCTCTTCCTCAACAGTTACTTGTGCTTTTGGTCAACTTTTATCACTTTCTATATATAGAGAGACACAAATTATTATGATTAATTAATTTTGAAAATAAATAATTAATTAATAATAACTGAAAAAGATAATTACCTAATTAGTGCAAGGACATACAATGCACTTAATTATTGATGCCCACAGAACCGCTTGCTAACTAAACCAATTTGTGTATGCACGTTTAATACTATTGCATCTATCATATAGCAAAGATTGTGGTGAAATAGATAAGATTGTTTCACTCTTAATCAAACTGCAATAATGGAAATAGAACAAATAAGCACATTTCTCCTTTAATTGGCCTTACATAATTTAGAATTAATTGGAGCTTCAAAATATATAATCAACAACAACAAAAAGTCATGTCTATCATTCTTTGACTGTTAGGATATACTATTAACCAGGTAATTTGTGTTATAGTATTATATTTTCATCCCATGTAAAGACAATTTATTATATTAATAAAATCTTTATTTGAATAGATCATTGCATTAACATGTGTGTCCTTTACTTATATAGTAGATAATTTTGTGTATGAAATATTTTAACTCATGCACGGAAGATTAAAATTGCCGATTCTTATAAGTAATAAATTAATGTTCACATTCAAAGATGAGGTAGGACAAACATCTTGACGATTGTAGCACAAGATTAAATATAATTTGATCTTAATTATGAGAGTGGTAATATTCCAACTTCTTGTACTAGTACATTTCGTATGTATTGAACGGACCAATTAGAGATATTCGTTTGTGTTCTGAATAGTAATAAACGATTTCTCTAGCCCATTACATGTACTTATACTCTTAGTCTTGATATAATTATTATGATCTAAGTGATTTGATTTATCATTTTAATCTATTAAAGGTGAGATTCTTTTATGAATCAATATATTCCTAAAAGGTTGGATGATGACAAATTACTTAATGAAATATTAATTAGTTGATAGAACCATGTCTCGGACTTGAGATAGAAGACACCCCTTTATGGTTGCTTATAAGTTTTCACGTGAAAACCCTGTAGGTGGATTTTGTATCCGTCATGTGAAATAAGTTAAGCATTATAAATAAAAGATTAAATTAACCAGTGAGTTAATTTTTTCAAACAATTTAATTTAATTGATTGATGTCGGTAATTCTAACATGGGGAGTTAAATAAGATGTAATGGAGATTTCAAAATTAAACCGAGGAGTGCAATTACAGATTTTTAGTGGAATAATTTATAATTTATTATGATATGATAATTCTTCCATCACCAAATTAATATCATAACTGAAAGCCTCAATTAATAAATCTACGGTCTCTACTATGCCGATTAGCTAATCCAATTTGAAAAAAAAAAAAGGATTATAGAAGAGGTAATATTATTTACTGATCTTCTATAAAAGGAATAATTTTTAAAACCCAATTAAGGCATTATGTCATCTTCAAAGGGCTAAAAACATTTTTGGCATAAAGAGATAATTAAGGCCAAAACGTTTTGACATTAAATCTGTAATAAAGAGCCAAAATACGTTTACCTCTTCCCCTTCCTTTTTTTAGTTGAATTGAGAATAAAAGGAGGTTGGGTTTTTGAAAAAAAAAATGTTAATTCCAGAACACTAATTCCTTCTTTGAATCAAATAATCACTTGCCCACTGTAACACCCCAATTTTTTGAACCGGAATGCTACACGGTGCTTATGACCTCGAAGGACCACAAGCTAACCCATGACTGATATCTGTACCTGTACACTGCAATATATAACGTAATAATGCGGAAAACATGAATATGTAGGCCATAAGGTTCAACTGAATAGAGAATTTGTCAAAACATAATATCCATATGGGTGAAAGATACCCAAAATAACTGAAAACTGAATCAAATCTGAACTAAATTTGACTAAATCTAAAAGCCTCTAAGTACTGTCTGACTAAGGAGTTGAAAGAACATGTCTCCAACTAACTCCGTCTAGCAAAACTGAACTGAAATAACAATTGAAATAAAATAATATCGTCCTCGGATGGATGAGGACTCACTGTAACTCTGCGACTGGAATGCTACTGCTGATCTGGAACTCATGTCTCTGAACCTATAGTGTAACATGAAAAGAAAGCATCATAGCGCAAATGCGTCAGTACAACTGGAGTACTGAGTATACGAGTGAGGTAGTCTAAATGCAAAGGGTTTACATGTATGAACAATGCTAACTGACTGACAGATATGAGCTTAAGATTACAAACATATATACATAGTAACTGAGATCGTGATTACGTGATATCTAGATCTGTCTACTAATGCATGATTTACTGATAACTGACATGACTGAAATTGTAGTTCTGATAACATGGGTGACTATGGTTGACAGTCCTGAATCTAATAGAACTATCTGAGTTTCGTACTATAACAGAATTTGACTGTATCTAACAGTTCTGGTATACTGATATCTGAAGAACTGTCTAAGTTATTTTACTGCGACTGATACTGAAATTGTGGGAGGTACTTATTTAACCGACATGCCCCAATAATGCATATAGCTAAGTTGGGGTCCAGTCTCTGCCCCGACTGGAGGGGTGTTAATACCACGCCACTGGTAAGGACAACTGTGAGTGACCCTTATCTGGCAGGTACTCAAATGAGAATGGTGGGAATCTTAAGCTGATAGGTTAAGCCACCTCATAAACCTTAATCTGACAGGTTAAGATGTCTCAATCTACGCTGGTTACGTAGTTATGGAACTCAAGGATGACTACTAAGAATCACACCCTAAATTGGTAGGTGAGTTCCCATCTTTGGGTTCACTCGGTGCTAACTTATACTCCCATATGAAGAGACTGGACATGATTTAACTGGCTGTACATGGACTGATTAACTGACTTCCGTTGACTGACGGAATAGTACTACCATCTGAGAGTTAACTAAGATCATGAGATTTCTGAGGCTTCCTGAGTCACATGACTGACTGAGTTCTATAGATCATAGCTTGACTGAGATTATCATGACAACATGACATAGCTCTAGGCACACAACTATATTTTTTAGGTACAAATACCCTCAGGACTCGATGGAAGAAAACTGACACACATGACTGACTTGAATACATGATCAACATCAACAATCCATAATATCATAACTTGGGAAATTTTATGAAGTACATGGTTATCATACATCTTGTACATAAGTAGGACTTGCAAGTAAGCATAGCATAATCTCATAAGACTAGTTCATGAACAATCTAACAATATTTACAAGATACAATGTCAACATGAAAGTCATTAGAACATAGGGACATATCATGAATACTTCACTTAGTCACAATTTAGCTATATTGAATGATTTCTAGTTTCTGAGGCATTTTATCAAGCATCTTGCATGCACTCTTTGAGGCATAGGTGTATTTCATAAATTTACATCACATTAAACCACCTAAATTCATAGGTTCCAACTACATGATCAAAACCTTCTTGAAAATTCATCAAATTACTACTCTATAGCACAAACAACCACCACCAATATGAATACAATCATATCACCATAAAATATTCATGATTTAGTATTTAAAGATTGATTCTTGAACTCCACGGACAAAAGAGATCCGTGGATAAACACTGCACATACCTTAGATTAAGAATCTATGAAATTTATGATTGAGTTTGCTTGGAATTTGAAACCCCCAATTGAACCCTAGACTTGTTCTTGGTTGTTCTTGAGAGAAAATCAACAAAAGCACTATATTTTGGTGTTTTGGAGCTCAAATCCCGTGTTAACAAGCTTATATATGGGAGGAGAATGACTAAAAAGCCCTTAAAAATATAGAGGTGGAGTGCTGAAAAACTTGGGCAACACCGAAGTTAGTAGGTGTCGCCTGGCAAGTCCGCCGGACTAGCCAGGGCTCGCTTGGCTTAGAGCAGTGCTCTATCCTGGGCGGCACGGGCTTATCGCCCCAAGCTACTATTTTGGAAACCCAAACATGCCCTTACGCTATCCGAAAAATTTTGAAACCTACCCGGGATATACTACCACCTTGCCCCATCGCAACACAAATTGAAAATCCAAAAACGAAGGTCGGGAAGGTCTTCAAATAAATCTCCAAAGTTTGGAGGTCTAAAATGAGACTAAGTATTGAACACTTATAAAAATTTTCTAAGTCTTGAGGCTTGTAAATTCGAATGAGATGAACTTCGAACTTAGGATTTTACGGGGTATTGCAATATCTCCCCCTTGGGAACATTCGTCCTCGAATAAGAATCAAATGAGAGGGGATAAAAGACTAGCTAAACATGAATTGAACATGAATGACTAAAATCTGATCTTATGACTGACATGATAAATATACTGAACTCATGCATATCTGATGCATGGATAGCTGATACATGAATGCATGACCGTGTGTTCTAATAAACTGAGTTTCTCAAGATGAGAATGCATAGTTGATGCATGATCTTATAACTGAAATGATACATGAATGCATGATTGAGTATGCAATGGTAATGAATACCAAGTTTATACTGGGAGCATGAACATGAAACTGAATGAGCTTAAGGAGATCTATTAACTTGAGCTTGATCTGAATTGGCGGAGATGAGGTGAGGATACTTAGTACGCATACCTGTTTCTGCTTCCCAAGTAGCTCCCTCAACGGACTTATTTTACCAAAGAAATTTGACTAGAGGGACTTTTTTGTTCCTCAACCGACGAGTCTGATAGTCTAAGATTTTGACTGGGATCGTTTTATAAGAGAGGCTGTTTTGAATGTCAATGCTCTGAATAGGGACTAGAATTGCTGGGTCACCTATGTACTTCTTGAGCAAAGAGACATGGAAGACTGGATGAACTGGGGCTAGATCTGAAGGCAATTCGAGCTCATAAGCCACCTTGCCAAAGCGACTGAGAATCCTGAAGGGACCGATATAGCGGGGACTGAGTTTCCCTTTCTTGCCGAACCTCTTCACTCCCTTCATGGGAGAGATCTTAAGATAGACATAATCATTGACCTCGAACTCGAGATCCTTTCTATGAACATCTGTATAAGACTTCTGTCAGCTCTTTGCAGCTCGAAGTCTCTCTCTGATGAACTGAACTTTCTCTAAGGCGTCGAATACCAAGTCAGGACCTATGATTGAGTCCTTACTAACTTCGAACCAACTGATTGGAAATCTATATCTCCTACCATAGAGAGCTTCGAATGGAGCCATCTGAATACTAGAATGATAGCTATTATTGTATGCAAACTCAATCAAGGGCAACTGGTCATCCCAACTTCCCTTGAAATCAACTACACACGCACTTAATATATCTTCAAGAGTTTGAATGGTCCTTTCTTCTTGACCATCTGTCTGAGGGTGAAACACTGTACTAATATGAACTTAGGTGCCAAGACCCTTTTGGAATGCTTTCCTGAAGTGAGAGGTGAACTGGGTACCTCTATCTGAGATGATAGCTAATAGGACACCATGTAATCTAACCAACCTGATATAGAGTTTGGCATAATCCTTGGCTGAATAAGAAGTACGAACTGGAAGAAAATGAGCTAACTTGGTCATTCTATCTACAATAACCCAAACTGAATTATGCTGATGACGAGTGCGAGGCAAACCCATCACGAAGTCCATGTTCACTTCGTCCCACTTCCAAGTAGGAATAGTGAACTCCTGCATGGAACCACTAGGCTTTTGAGGCTCTATCTTAGCTTGCTGACATGTAGAGCACTTAGTCACAAACTCTGCAATATCTCTCTTCATCCCACTCCACTAATAGATCTCCCGTAAGTCATGGTAAATCTTAGTGGCCCCTGGATGAATAGAGTATCGTGCACCATGCGCTTCTGCAAGAATTTGCTTCCTCAAGACATCTACACCTGGAACACATAAATGACCCTGACAACGAAGAACACCATCTCCCCCTTGGGAGAAAACCTCTACTTTCTGATTCTGAACTGGCTCTTTCAGCTCGACAAGGCTAGGATCCCTGTTTTGATTTTTTTACCTATGAAACTAGAGATGACTCTAAACTACTCTGAACACATACACCACCCTCCAAAGAGTCGACTAAGCGAACGCCTAGTCTAGCAAGCTGATGGATTTCCTGGGCTATCTTCTTCTTGCTATCCTCAATGTGAAAAACACTGCCCATAGAGAGTCTACCGAGAGTGTCAACTATAACGTTGGCCTTGCCAGAATGGTAAAGGACACTCATGTCATAATCCTTCAAAAGCTCTAACCACCTTCTCTGACGAAGATTTATATCTTTTTGAGAAAACACCTACTGGAGACTTTTATGATCTATGAATACATCTACATGAACTCCGTATAGATAATGCCTCCAAATATTTAAGGCAAATACTATGGCTGCTAACTCAAGATCATGAGTAGGATAATTCTTCTCATGGGGCTTTAACTGTCTGGAGGCATAGGCTATGACCTTACCATGCTGCATGAGGACATAACCTAAACCCACTCTCGATGCATCACAATATACTATGAAATTATCTGAACCATCTGGAAGAGCTAGAACTGGAGCTGAGGTGAGTCGAGTCTTCAACTCTTGAAAACCCTTCTCGCAAGAATTTAACCATTGAAACTTGACCTTTTTTTGAGTCAATCTGGATATGGGAGATGCAATAGAAAAAAATCCCTCGACAAACATCTGTAATATCCAGCCAAACTCAAGAAACTCCTGATATCTGATGGAGAGACAGGGCAAGGCCAGTTTCTTATCGCTTCAGTTTTCTAAGGATCTACTCTAATGCCATCACCGAAAATAATATGGCCAAGGAATGCTATTGATCTTAGCCAAAATTTGCATTTACTAAACTTGGAAAATAATTGATGAACTCTGAGAGTCTGAAGAATAATTCTGAGAAGGTTTGAATGATCACGCTCTGTGCAAGAATAGACCAGAATATCATCTATGAAGACTACGCTGAACATGTCCAAGTACTGCTTAAACACCCGGTTCATCAAGTCTATGAAAGTGGATGGGGCATTGGTAAGACCAAAGGACATGACTAAAAATTTGAAGTGACTATACCGAGTATGGAAAGCTGTCTTTGGGATGTCACACTCTTTAACTCTGAGCTGATGATAGCCTGATTTGAGGTCTATCTTGGAGAAATAATTGGTACCCTAAAGTTGGTCAAACAGGTCATCTATTCTGGGAAGAGAATACCTGTTCTTGACCGTAACTTTGTTGAGCTGATGGTAATCAATACACATCCTGAGAGAACCATCTTTCTTGCGCATGAATAAGACAGATGCTCCACATGGGGATACACTAGGCCTGATCAATCCCTTATCTAAGAGATCCTTCAATTGATCTTTCAGTTGCTTGAGTTCTGCTGGTGCCATTCTGTATGACGAAATAGAAATAGGCTGAGTATATAGGAGAAGGTCTATGCCGAAGTCTATCTCCTTTTTGGGAGAAATGTTTGGAAGATCTTTGGGAAAGATGTCTGAATATTCATTAACCACTGGGACTGATTCATAACTGGGAGATTCGGAACTAGAATCCTTAATATACACGAGATGGCACACATACCCTTTAGAAATTATTTTCCTTGCCCGAAGGTAGGAAATAAGGTAACCCCTGAAAGATGAAGTACTACCCTTCCACTCCAGGACAGGTACATTCGGGAACTGAAACTGAACTATCCTATTTTTGCAGTCGACTGTGGCATTGCACGAATGAAGCTAATCCATGTTGAGAATAACACAAAATCAGTCATCTCTAACTTGACTAAATTTACTGATGTGGATTTCTAAAATATCATAATCGAGCAGTTCCTGTATACCCACCAAGCTATGATGGTTTTACCACTGGGGTAGAGACTGAAAAGGGCTCTGCTAAAATTTCAAGACTGATTCCAAAATTGCCTGCTATGTAAGGAGTAACAAAAGATAAGGATGCACCTGGGTCCAGCAAAGCATAAACATGAACATGGAAAATCTGTGATTTACCAGTAACGACATCAAGAGAATTTTCCTGATCCTATCGGGTCTGAAGAGCAGAGAGTCTATTTGGGCGTTGCCCACTAGTAGCACTAGAAGTGACACCTTGCTGGTTCGGGTGATCGGATAGGGCTGTGGAATGATTCTGCTAACTCTATAGACCTGTCTGCAGACACTTTTTAATTGTGTGGCCTAGCTTACCACAACTGAAATAGACATCACTACTGGCTCTGCAAATACCCTTATGGTTCTTACCATAAGTCTGACATAGAAGATTAGTTCGGGCACTGCTAACACTGCCCTGAGACTTAGAGCCTGGTGCTCTGTCTTTGTTGCCGTCTCTGAATTCTGGCGCTGGGGCACTGGCGGAGGAAGGGGCTGGAACACTGGCTGAAGAATGACCTGGAGCTGATGACTTAGGACGAAATTGCGAACGGTTTCCTCCTTCTAATTTGGGTTGAGTAAAATTGAAACTGCCTGACCTTGCTCTCTTGTTCTGCCTCTCTCTAGACCTAATCTTCTACTCCTCTATTTACTGAGCATGGGTCATGATCCTGGCTAAAGTCATATCACTATTTAGCATCGCAGACCTACACTCATTTACCACGCTATCATTCACCCCTGACACGAACTTGCTCATCTTAGCCCAGTTGTCTATAACCACATGAGGGGTATATCTGGCTAGTTTAGTAAATCTAAGAGAATACTCCCTAACCGTCTTATTTCCCTGCCTGAGGTTGATGAACTCAAGAACCTTGGCCTCCATTATCTCTTGGGGAAAAAATCTATCTAAGAAAGTCGTGACAAACTCCTCCCACTCTATAGGACCTGTATTCTTTAACCTCTCAGACTTCCACTGTTTGTACCAAGTATGAGCGACATCCTGTAACTGGTATGCGGCTAACTCGACACTCTGAACAAAAGTAACTCCCATGATGTCTATGACCTTCTGGACTTGGTCAATGAACTCCTGAGGATCTTTATCAGACTTAGATCGGAAGAAAGATGGAGGGTTCATTTGGGTAAAGTCCCAAATCCTAGCTGCTACAGAATTAGCAACTGGATTGGTCGAAATAACAGGTGGCCGTTCATTTTGGGCAGCCATAGACTGAGCAAGTATGGTGAATGTGGCCCTAAACTCTGCATGAGAAATATATTCGCCCAAAGGATCTTCGGGCTAAGGAGATGGATGGTTTCTTCTCTTTGAAGGCATGTTCTGAAATAAGAGAAGAATGAATTAGACTGAGAGTTTAACTTTAGATTATGCTTACTAGCACGACATGAATACTGAAAGAAGGGAAACTATTTCTAAAACATCTCATAGCCTCCTGTACATAAATGATACGCGCGACACACCTATGTAAAAGACTCTACTAGATGCGGCTTTCAGACTTCCTAGGCTCTATTGAACCTTAGGCTCTAATACCAAGTTTGTAACATCCTGATTTTTTGAACGAAAATGCTACATGGTGCTTATGACCCCGAAGGACCACAACTTAACCCATGACAGATATTTGTACTTGTACACTATAATATATAACGTAATAATGCGAAAAATATGAACATGTAGGCCATAAGGTTCAACTGAACAGAGAATCTGTCAAAACATAATATCCATATGGGTGAAAGATACCCAAAACAACTGAAAACTAAATCAAATCTGAACTAAAGCTGAAAGCCTCTAAGTACTATCTAGCTAACGAGTTGAAAGAACATGTTTCCAACTAACTCCGTCTAGCAAAACTGAATTGAAATAACAATTGAAATAAAATAATATCATCCTCAGATGGATGAGGACTCACTGTAACTCTGCGACTGGAATGCTACTGCTGATCTGGAACTCGTGTCTCTGAACCTATGGTGTAACATAAAAAGATAGCACCATAGCGCAAATGCATCAGTACAACTGGAGTACTGAGTATACGAGTGAGGTAGGCTAAATGCAAGGGGTTTACATGTATGAACAATGCTAACTGACTGACTGATATGAGCGTAAGATTACAAATATACATATATAGTAACTGAGATCGTGATTATATGATATCTAGATCTGTATGCTAATACATGATTTATTGATAACTGACATAACTGAAACTATAGTTCTGACATGGGTGACTGTGCTTGACAGTCTTGAATCTAATAGAATTATCTGAGTTCCGTACTATAACTGAATTTGACTGTATCTAATAATCCTGGTATGCTGATATCTGAAAAACTATCTGAGTTCTTTTACTGAGACTGATACTAAAATTGTGGGAGGTAGTTATTTAACTAACATGCCCTAATAACACATATATCTAAGTTGGGGTCCAGTCTCTACCCCGACTGGAGGGGTGTCAATACCGCGCCACTGGTAAGGACAGCTGTGAGTGACCCTTATCTGGTAGGAACTCAAATGAGAACGGTGGGAATTCTAAACTGACAGGTTAAGCCACCTCATCAACCTTAATCTTAAAGGTTAAGATGTCTCAACCTACGCTGGCTACGTAGTTATGGAACTCAAAGATGACTACTAAGAATCACACCCTAAATTGGTAGGTGAGTTCCCATCTTTGGGTTCACTCGGTGCTAACTTCTACTCCCATATGAATATACTGAACATGATTTAACCGATTGTACATGGACTAATTAACTGACTTCCGTTGACTGACAAAATAGTACTACGATCTGAGAGTTAACTGAGCTCATGAGATTTTTGAGGCTTCCTTTATCACATGATTGACTGAGTTCTATAGATTATTGCTTGACTAAGCTTATCGTGACAACATGACATAGCTCTAGGCTCACAAATATATTTTTCGAGTATGAATACCCCCAGGACTCGATGGAAGAAAACTGACACACGTGACTGACTTGAATACATGATCAACATCAACAATTCATAATATCATAACTTGGGAAATTTTATAAAGTACATGGTTATCATATATCTTGTACATAGGTAGGACTTGCAAGTAAGCATAGCATAATCTCATAAAACTAGTTCATGAGCAATCCAACAACATTTATAAGACACAATGTCAACATGAAAGTTATTAGAACATAGGGACATATCATGAATCTTTCACTTATTCACAATTTAGCTATATTGGATGATTTCTAGTTTCTTAGGCATTTTATCAAACACCTTGCATGCACTCTTTAAGGCATAGGTGTATTTCATAAATTTACATCACATTAAACCACCCAAATTCATGGGTTCCAACTACATAATCAAAACCTTCATGAAAATTCATCAAATTACTACTCTATTGCACAAACAACCACCACCAACATGAATACAATTATATCACCATAAAACATTCATGATTTAGTATTTAAAGATTGATTCTTGAACTTCACGGACAAAAGGGATCCGTGGATGAACACTGCACATATTTTAGATTAAGAATCCGTGAAATTTATGATTGAATTTGTTTGGAATTTTAAACCCCCAATTGAACCCTAGACTTGTTCTTGGTTGTTCTTGAGAGAAAATCAACAAAAGCACTATATTTCTATGTTTTAGAGCTCAAATCCCGTGTTAACAAACTTATATATGGGAGAATAATGACTAAAAGCCCTTAAAAACACAGAGGTGGAGTTCTGAGAAACCTGGGCAGCACCAGAGTTAGCAGGCGTCACCTGGGTTAGAGCAGTGCTCTAGTCTGGGTGGCACGGGCTTATCGCCCCGAGCTACTATTTTGGAAACCCAAACATGCCCTTACGCTATCTAAAAAATTCTGAAACTTATCCAGAATGTACTACAACCTTACCCCATCTCAATGCAACTTTAAAATCTAAAAACGAAGGTTGGGAAGGTCGTCAAATAAATCCCCAAAGTTTGGAGGTCTAAAATGAGACTAAGTGTTGAACACTTATAAAAATTTTCTAAGTATTGAGGCTTGTAAAGCCAAATGAGTTGAACTTCAGACTTAGGATGTTACGGGTATTACACCCACACAAGTGTTGATTAAAGAGGCTAATCAGGATATAGTTGAAGACTGTGGAACTGGAGGCTAGGGCATTAAACGATTTTTGTGAAAGCTTCAAGAGGTGAGTTTTCTACTTTTTGTTTTGGTTATGTTATCTAGATATTATGTAAGTTATTGATCATGTAGAATAATTGCTTTCGTTGTGCATTCTCTAACAATTGGTGTCAGTTATCTTCTCACATTTGCTAGATAATATAAAAGAAACTACATGATTTGTTGTACATATTTTGGATAATAATTTTATAAATCATGTTGTTGCTGATTGTTTTTCATGTTTTGGATATCATGATATTGCTGGCTGTTTTTCATGTTTTGATGATGTTATTGATTTCAAGAGATAATCTCAATTTATCATCAATACACAGTATTGTATATTCAGCATGATTAGTAGTTACAGTTTTTGCATGTAGTCTTATTCAGTTATTTCGTGATGTTTATTTAGTCAGTTATCATCTCACGCATATGAACCCATGTATATCAGCCTACCTCACTTAGCATACTAGTACATTCAAAGTACTGACTCATATTCTTTCTTTTATGCTATGATGTCCCATATCATAGGTTCTGATGTACGGGCTCCTGACCGTACTTAGCAGCTCATGTTATCAGCTGCAGTTATAGTGGTGAGTCCTTATATTCTGAGGATAGAGTTATATAATTCAGCATTCCAGTAGTTCAGTATGTTCAGTAGTTGGAGTTAGTTGGGGACTTGTCCTATCAACTCCATATTTAGACAGTTAGAGGCTTTCAGACTAGCACAGTCAGTTATTCAGTTTTTCAGATGTTACTATCAGTACATTCAGTTATTATTTCAGTATTTTGAGAACCTTATGGCATTTTTAGTTATACTTTCACATATATTTCCAGTTTCATTATTCAGTGCTCACAGCAAGTACCAGTCATAGGTCAGCTTGTGGTCCTTCAGGATTGTAAGCACCTTGTCACATCCAGGGTGTAGACTTGGAGCGTTACATTATTTCAGAAAGGTTAAGTACTAAGGTGAGTCTTTGTACTGCTTTTCACCTACAGTCGGATAGGCAAGTTGAGAAAACTATTTAGACATTGGAGGATATGCTTTGGTCTTGTGTGATTAACTATGGTGGTAGCTGGGTTGAGCAGTTTCCTCTTCTAAAGTTTACCTATAATAATAGCTACCACTCTAGCATTGAAATATCTCTATTTAAGGCGTTGTATGGTAGAAGGTGTAGATATCCTATTGGTCAGTTCGAGGTTAGAGAGATAGAGATGTTTGGCTCGAATTTGGTTTACCAAGCCATGGAGAAGGTGAAAGTTATTTGGGATAGACTTAAGGCTGGCTAAAGTCACCAAAATTCCTAAGAAGATATGAGGCAAATGGAGTTAAATTTTAAGGTCGAGGATAGGGTGTTCTTGAAGATGTCTCCCATGAAGGGTATGCTGTAGTTGGTAAGAAAAGAAAGCTCAGTACCCGATATGTTGGTTCGTATTTGGTTTTGAGGATGGTTGGAAATATTGCATATGAGTTGGAGTTGCCTTCTAGTTTAAGCTCCATTCACCCGATGTTCCATGTTTCTATGTTGAAAAAGTATATGGGTGATCCATCTCAAATCGTGCCTATCAAGGATATTGGTATTTTGGATTGCTTATCTTATGAGGAGGTCCCAGTTGAGATCTTGGATCAGAAGGTTCGTCGGTTTTGAGCCTTCTGTTTTGAGCCTTCTGTTGATCATACGATTCACCATAATATTCGTATGGTGTGGGTTGTCTAGGGACCCGGGTCGTATGTTGGTCAGTGTGATATTGGCCAAGTTCTGTCTAAGGTACGAGAAGAATCCATACGAGTCATATATTGATGCGACGAGAAGTAGGGTCCAAATCATATGTTGTCTAGTGTCTAGCCTTTGATGTTCTGCCTACCGTACGACTTAGGTGTACTAGTCATATGGTGATGATACGAGTTAGGCAAGGAATTCGTATATTGGACAGAATGTGGAGTCCAACTTTCGATCTTGGATACTATTGGAGAGTACCACTCATATGATGTGGTTACGAGTTGAGGGGTCCAAAGATACCCACCTGCGAATATTTTTCCAGTTTAAGTTGGGGGTATTCTGGATATTTTCCCACTTAATCCCTTTTGACCCACAATATAAAACACCTTTTGGGACTTCATTAACCTATTATTCTAAATCAAACACTCTTTAAACCCTCTTAAAACTCTCTCAAGCTCTTAGGTCAGGTTTCTTTAAGGTGATTAATTAGGGATTTCAAACGGTGGTTTCTCTCTATCTTCCTTGGTGTCTAAGATATGTTACTCCTCCCTCATTGTTAGTTCAACTAAAATCATGTTTTAATAAATGATTTTTATGGTAATATTCTGGTATTGATTTGGTTTTGAAATATATGTTATGGGTTTTGGTTGTTCTTGGTTGGATAATGTTTTCTCATGTTTTTTTTTATGGTTTTCATGTTATAATGGTGGTTTGAACATGTGGTTTCATGGAAATGGTCAATTGATGCTTAGTTTTGAAACCTATATGCCCTCAACATGTTTGATAAAATGCCAATGAGAATAATTTTGTCACATAGTTTGACTTTTATTGAAATCATTGCATTGCATAATATGGTAATGGAACTTAAAAAGGTTTGGTTGGTTCTAAATGGTTTGGAAAGGCCTTGATAGCCATGGCTTTGGTTTAATAGAAAATTTTGTGGGGTACATGGGAATCCCCTAAGTGTTGGCTAATGACATTGCTTGCAAGCTATAGTCGGTACGACGATACCAATTCATAATGCCTTGGTAATTGAATTCTGGAATTGATGGTTTGATTATGTGCAAAAGGTTTTAATTGGGCAATAATGACGGGTTGTGATAATTAATCGTGAAGGTGTTAGTCCGATGGACGGATATTGGAAACTCATGTTTGTCGACATGAGGGTTGGGCAATAATGACGGGTTGTGATAATTAATCGTGAAGGTGTTAGTCCGATGGACGGATATTGGAAACTCATGTTTGTCGACATGAGGGTTGGTCATGATGACCATATACTTGTGGGGTAGATGGCAATCCCCTAAGTTTATACTTGTATATATATATATCATGGAGGACGAAGGGTACACGGAATCCTTGGCCCCTATGATATCTCTAGTTCGTGCGACTACACGCACTGGGGCCAGTTCAGGGGGTAACAATGGATCCATATATCCTGTGGGTAGTATTAGGACGGTCAAGCTACCCAACCCAAGTTAAGGTTTAAAATGCATGCTAAACCCTATTCCCTTTCCCAGCATGGTATATGTGTATATATTTATGTGATTACATATGTTTTTTTAAATTTTATTTTGCATAATGGCATTATTTTAACCTTATTCCTAAGTACATGATAGGTTCATCATGCTAACCGTCTTCGGGCGATGTATCCCCACGCGATGTAGGAATCATCCATATTACTACTCCTGCTCAGTGACTTGGATTCGGGGACAACTCAAAGTCAGACTAAAATGGTGAGGTTTCATACTCCGGAAGACTCCATTTCATGCTATGGACTTTTTTACATTGTTTTTGTTTCTTGGACTTTAGTTTTGGCTATGGTTGGGTGCATGTCCCGTGATATTCCTTGTTTTTAGTTAGAGTTTTTATGTGACTACTATGGGCATGGACGGTGTCGATATTGGTGTCATCCTTAGTATTGACATTGGCATTGGAATTGGGATTGATTTTGGTTGGACATTTGGTTGTGGATTTTTGGTCACGGTTATAGACTTCACTTAAAGTCTTTACATTATTATTGTTATATCTTATTATATGTTCGGAATGCATCCGACATAGGGTACAGAGCAGTTATGGTTGGGTATTGGGGATGGTCTCCGATCCTAGCTGGACTTGAGGCACCCGATATGACTAGGCCCTGGTTCGGGTCGTGTCAATATTCTTATCTTAATTGTGAATTCTATCTTTAATTCATTCAAAGAATAAAAACCCATTCCATACATCCCATGTTCAAATCTATTGTTCCTCCTTCCGGAATCATAATAGAAATATAGGTTTATCATAAGGACCAAAAATTCATAGAATAATAAATAAAAGGATATATGAACAACCAAACATGATAATAAACATAAACCAACTCAAATATAGGCTTAAGTATTCATGTTCTTAGCCCTAACCGTAGATGAGGGTGTTTAGCCACTTATGGATTTACAACGAATCACAAGATTGAAATTCGTGTGTAAAAAACAAAAGTAAACTAAAGTAAATATTAAGAACCTTAGTGTATTTTCATCCACAAAAGTTGTTCAAAGTGTTTATAACAAAAGAGAAGTGTTCTGTTTATAGGGGAAACAACTAGCCCATTTTGAAACCAAGGACGTGGCATGCCCTTATTGTAGATGACATCTATTTTGTAACATCCTATTTTGTGTCCAAAGGCGTGTCACGCCCTTATCTTGGAGGCTATAGGGTGTGTCACACCCATGTCCTCAGAATTTTTAGATTTCGTCAATGTTTGCTCTATCTATTTGGCCTTGAGTTCCTCGTGGGTGCTTTTCCATCATCATAAGACCTTGTTTTGATCCTGAACATCACTCTTAACATCTCACATCGCCTCTTATAATATAAAACACCATGAATTAGTGCTTATAAAACAATAGAATACATCAAGATAAACTAGAATGATACATAGCACAAGCTAGTAACACTAGTTTTCTCGTCTAAACTCTAAGTTGTCATTTTGGTTTCAAACTTTTTTTAAACACACCTTAAACATCATAAACAAGTAGTTCAACGCTTAGATGCTCAATTATATGAATATCAACTCGTTACACATATTAGAAATCCTCAAAAATAGGCTAAACAAGCATAGATTATGACACTTAGGTGCATATATCCGCCTAAGATCACCTGGTCTCGGTTTCCTTTAAGCCCCTGTTCTCTTAAGCTCCTGACTCTTTTAAGCCTCTAAGTTTTCTTTGTTTCCGTGCACCTTTTATACTGGTATTCATTTGGTCTATGTTATTAATGCTTTTGTTATTACATTGTATGATGTTGATCTTTTGATTAATGAACGATGTGTTTGATGATATCACCTCTATTACATTTTTTTTCTAATTTTTGTTATTCGTGTTAGTGTAGCCTCAATGTCCATAAGTTAACCTGTTAGTTTGTTGTCTGTGTGATTTACTATTTCTCCTTTTTTATAATGCTAAAAAATGGAAGATGAGGTTTCTGACACGTGTTTGTTGAGTTAGTTGTGTGAGTGCAGTGACCAAATCCCTGTACGCAAGAGGAACATGCCATTTGAAAATGTGTGAGTAGTTGGTATATGACTCAGGGGGGATTTCTCGTAGGTATGAGTGATTGGGGGAAGGATCTAGTGACTGGTTGAAACTGGGTTTGTCATTATCAAAAAAAGAAAAATTGTTAAAGTCCATAGTTTTAATGATTGACAAACCATTGTTGGGGCCTGGTCCCCATGGAGTCATGCACAGTACCTCTAAGACTACTCAGGGACCAAGTTCATAGGCTCTATGTCTTTTATAGCAAGTTAGAATTACAACTAAAAATAGTATCGAGTGACAGAGAGTTAGGGAAACAAGGTGGCAGAGCCGCAACACCTTTTTACCTCAACCAATCAAGAGTGTCCTAGGTTTTCTTATCCCATATATATACATGTTGCAATAAGAAAACCCAAGCTCTCATATGCAAAAAACATTCAATCTATCTTGATGAAAACCACTCCAAGCGAAGCCTCATCTGCAACAGAGACCTGCTCAATCGTTATTTGTTGTCTTATGCTCATGTTGTGCTTAAGTCTTTGTTCAATGATTTGTAAACACTCAACCTACTCCTCTAGTGAAGATATTGTAGGTTTTTCATTGTTTGTTCCATTCTCATGATTGAGTCAACTAGGGTGGGTTGACACTTGAAGCTAGAGTTAACCAGTAGTTGAATCAACTAGAGTTAGTTATTTCATGTGTTAGCAATCGAGTTATTGTAAGTTGAATAGGATTAAGTGGTTAATCCTTGAAATGCAGAGTCTGTATTCAAGTTGCTTGAAGATAGTTAAGTGGTTGGAAATCCTACAAGCTAGGTCATGATTTTACTCCCTTGAGCAAGGAGTTTTCACGTAAATATTATGCGTGTATCTTCCTTACACTGTACCTTCTATTTACTCTTATTTATTACTGCATACGTGGTTAGGGACCACGTCCCAAACCTGGCGGGCAACTAGTACATTCTTTCAAGAGGCTTCGGAGACCAATATTTACTGGCATATGGTTCAAAGGAAATGTTCAGTATGTTGACCAAAGTTTACATTTCCAATAATGTAAAAGAGAACTATCACAACAATGGAGTATGTTACTATACGTTAAGATCTTCGAAGTTCTAAAATGTTGCACAGTACACTCAGGTAGCAATAAGCTTAGCATTGCTGTACGGTAAGAAAAACAGCATTTCTCCACTTCCGGTAATAGAAAGATGGTATGTTGAAATGACCAGCTGACGTTGAGGAGCCTTTCCGATACATAAGAAGCAGATCTAATTGTAACTGCTGACCAATATTATCAACTCAAAAGCTAGTTAGATCCTCGTTTAGCACATTCTTCAGCTCGTGTTAGTGCATCGGTTATAACATCTATTGTCCAATCCTTGACATCTTCCTGCATATAAGCAATCAAACGAAACAACAGTCATTCAAATTTTGTCATGCAGCTGAACCAGGAGGAATATTGAGGGAAATAATTAGAGGTATCAGAAGAAGAAAAGTTTAATGGTACACAATTGTGGGGGTGGGGGTGGGGGGGTTCAAGACACAATAAGTAAATAAAAACGTATTTTCTCTTTTCTCTAAAAGCATAAGCTTTTTGATAAGAGTGGTCATAAACTTTAACAAATAAAAGAGGTACGATCAAAAAGCCCCAAGTCAATACCCATGATCCGCAAGTGAAAGACCAAGAGACAAAGTTAACACGATCACCTAATGGAATAATAAAAACTATTACTCATGGACTACTTAAGTGTGTCTAATGGAAAAAGTAACCATAATCATAAAAGTAAACCACCCGACCGCCTAAATCACCAGATTTCATTTTCTTAAAACTATAACTTAGATAATAGGTCTGCACCTACTGAAAAGGAAAATAAATGGCTTATATTTCTTGTAAAATACCCAAAAAATCATGGGAAAAGATTAGTTTTGACTGCCAGAAGCTCGTCACTGTAGTTACAGAATAGTGGACAAAACACTAGTGCCGCCAGAATAACTTCTGTAGGAAATAAATGCAGGTAACGGCAGGAATGATCACCAAAAAGGTGTGTCCAAAAAAGTCAGTGGAAACATGTGAGGCGTCCCTAAAAAGGTTTGCAGAAAATGCTCAATGTCACATAACGGGAACGGGAGCTTAGTGCAATAGATCCTTGTGGTCGGGCCCTTCCCCTGACCCTACGCATAGTGAGAGCTTAGTGCACCAGGTTACTCAATTCCACATAACAATCACCAGGAATAGGTGTGGTGCCATACCAGGAAAGATCATAAAAGATTCTGATAGCATGTAAGAAACTAAAAGGAGAGAAAAGATGTACTAATTACTTCATGATAATTAATACAACACACATTTACTTTAGGCGAAAACAATCAACATCTTGTATCTAACCCATGTTGCGTACTAGAATATCAATAGTATAGAAACTTAACTAGCTATCTAACACCTTCACTTTGCACGAAGGTTGACATGCATAGTTCGAGACCAACAAGGAACCAATATAACCATAATGATAAACTCTAGACACTACAACACCATTATGGTCATTATGGTGAATATGATAGTGATACAAGAGTGAATATGTATCAAGAGAATCAAGTTATCACAAGAACAACAAGGTTCTAGTGAATCGAAATAGGCCACACACGGCTTCACTAGTCTCCAAGATTTCGTTTAGACCAAGAGAAAGAAGTTGACAACAAGAACAACAAGTTCAACAATGCTAGTGAATCGAAAAGAGCCCCACACGGCTTCACTAGTCTTCAAAGTTCAACAATAATACAATGATATCAAGAGAGATGGATAGATAGTTTGACATACAATATTCAAGAATCTAAGAATCCTAACAACATGTAAGGACCCTAAGATTAATGAATGTTAACACCAAACTCTTACTTGGACCAAGAGGAACTCATGAACCTCAAGACCTAAGTTTCTAGCCAAGATACAACCCAAGTGTCACACCACTTGTGAGTTTCGGTTTTGGACCTCTCAAAGGAAGAGAGAAGTTCAAAAAAATATTACAAGTCTTGTTTCTCAAAATATCATGAATGAACTAACTCCAAATAACCCTAATACTATCTATTTATATTACACCACAAAGTGAGAGAACAATGACCATCCTACCCTTGCCAAGGGGTGGCCTTGGAGTGTAAGTTTATTACACTTCAAGGCTCCTCTTCACACTTAAAAACATTTAAACCATTGGATGGCTCAAGTACCAACTCACACACGGCCATTTGCATGAACATAGATTGGAGTTTTTGTAACTCCCAAGCTTGGCTACGTGTGAATGGTCGTGAACTTGTTGGACAGCTTGGTACACCCGTATCAGATAGTTTGGTAAAAAGCATTCCCAGTAGTAGACTGGAAGTCTTATAACTATAGGAAGCTTTCTGACCCACTTTGTTTGTTCTCTAGAATGTCAGCAGGAAAAATACCTAACACCAGATGAATGAAAGTTAAAGAAGTAAAGCATTTACCATCTTCAGAGGTTCCCCTGTCCTTAGCCTTGCATTTGGACGTGCTAGTTTAGATTCAAATGGAGTCCTTGGCCGCACTTCCTGAACTGATTCCCATTCCTCGCGGGTCAGCATCCTAACTGTCCCTTGACCAGCAGGCGCATTCTTTATTTTTCGCTCAATTGTATCTTGAGACTTCGAATCATCATACTGCACACAGACACAACTGTAGCTTATAAGTTACTCAGCTGATTTGGATTGTAAAACATACAAGCAAGTTCACTACACCAAATAATTGAAAATATGTTAGTGCTTACTGCAAGTTCCACACATCCCCACTTGTAGAATAAAATTTAAAAAATACCCACGATGGAGACTTTGAGGTTGGTGGATTCAGTTAGCTAAAATTCCATCAAACTCCTCAATCAATATCATCAAAACTCGACGTAAGTTCATTTTACATTGTAAGGAATATAGATAGAAATAAGCAGCATTTATTCAAACAAAGAAAACCAAAGGTATTCTACAGTATAAAAGCAGTTCTACTATTGAGATTTGGTTTCTTTGGTATGTTACAGTAGAAAAGAAGTTCTCATGTTCAGATTGTGAATATCAATGAAATGATCTCAAGGTATTACGCATACCACTCCAACTATAAAGCAAAATTAAACATTTTCAAGTATCACTATCCCCAAGCTTCTTTTCTACTCCCTATTACAATCTGTAAGAATCACAACAACACCCAGTGTAGTCCCACAAAGGGTGGGGCTCTGGGAATGGTAGAGTGTAGGCAGATCTTAGTAACTTAACCCCTACCATAGAGGTAGAGAGATTGTTTCAGATAAATCCTTGGCTCAAGGAAAAACAGTCCAAAGGAGTAAAAACAACATATAGTACCAGCAGAACAGAAACTACAATAAAACAATATAATAATCAAGGAACAATGAATCAACAAATAGTAACAGAAATCGAAGGACAAAGAGAAACTAGAGGAGCAATAATATGACTACTAATATGAAGGGACAACAAGACAATGCATTGCAATTTCATCATATATTACCATCATAAGGAGTTTAGCGAAAAGGGCGGTGCCAACGACAGTGAGTATCATGGGCATAGTAGCAGTATCAAGAAATGATCTTGAATCTGGAACCTGTACAAACAACTCATTCTTCTGAGGATCCTTTCGTTTCTTCTTCTGCTTCAATTCTGCAATTTTCTTCTTCAATGTCTTGCTAGGGCCGCCATACTCACGAGACAACGTCTCAACTTGTCTACAATATTTGTGAATACCCAACTTCACTATCAATTACTCAAATCAATTCATCTAAATTTTCGTAGAATTTCTTCAACAGTAATTAGAGCGGAAATCACTGATATTCCTTTGTGTTGTGGGAAGTTTTAACAAAGTATTCTGTGGGTAAATTTGGACTAGAAACATCACAAACAGATAAGTTTCTCGGTTCTTTATAGAGAGAAAAAGTGTGTGAAGTAAAGGTAGAGAAATGTACACAGGAAACCAAACAAAAAATTTATTTAGCTATATCTTTTATATAGTTGATTAATATCCTGCCTATATTCATAATAAATTTAACAATAACATTCTATCTTCTTACAAAGTTCGCTTATATGTCACTTTGAGCTACCCTTTGGATGGGTTAAATGAGCTGCACCTAAATTAACCTACAAATGAATATATAGTCCTAAACCAACACTGATACTTTCTTCTCATGGATGTGAAATAATTGAAAGAACTAACGGAAAATATATAATTTTTCTTTATGTTTTACTTGAGTTGAGGGTTTATCAGAAACAATCTTTCTACCTTCACAAGGTAGGTGTAAGATTTGCATACGCATCACGCTCCCCAAACCTCACTTGTAGGATTACACTAGGTATGTTATTGTATATGATTATTGTTTTCCTTTTCTTATTCTTTTCATTTCCCTCCTTAGCAAATAAAATGAGCACTTTATCCCTATTAGTAGAAGCAATTTATCATCTCCTCATCACATGTCCAAACCATCTCAACCTCGCTTCCCGCATCTTGTCTTCTACCAAAGTCATTTCCCACCTTATCTTCGGATATCCTCATTTTTAATCATATAGCTCCTAGTATACCCACGCTTCCATCGCAACATCCTCATCTCCATCACTTCCATCTTCCGAATCTGAGAGTTCTTGTGGGAATATATATTTTGTTGTTGTTGAATTGTTAGTCTACCATTACTTATGTACTTTTCCTCTTTTATCTTCCTAGCTCATTGCTAAATCTTTATACAATGAATAATATCATTTGACTAGTCAGTTTACATCTAAACTTCCGATAAACTCAGAACTGTTCAAAACTCTCAGTTAATTTATGTTCATGGATTAATTAAGCATATGATTTAATCTCAATGCCAACACATATAGGGGCAAATAATCAAACAGGTGATAGGCAATAATGTATTCTTCAATCATTTTGGGGGTATAATTATGTTAAATTTCATTGTGAGAAGAAAGATATATGTAGTGATTAAGCAGCATATGCATGTACCTGTAGAATGGAGAAGTTAAAGAAAAACGAGGAAGCAACAACGATGAGCTTTTCAACATTGCTCAAGCTTTGGGAGCTGTTAATGGGTGTCTTCTTCTTGTGCTTCAGCCTTCCAGGTTCACACAGCCCAAAAACCAGCCAATGATTTAGAGCCCAAATCCAGTTTCATGCTTTGGGAGTTTGGGTTTACAATTTGGCAAACAACATAGATCCCGCCCGATAGAAGTTTAATTATCGAAAATTTACATTTTGTATAATTATTAAAAATTTAAATTTTAGGTATGTTGAGATATATAATTAGTTTTTGATATATTTAATGAAGATATATTTTTTTTGTAAAGATATATTATTAGCTTTTGATATATTTTTTTTTTATTTTGGATCAGTCGAGATACATAATATATTCAATGAAGATATATTTAAAGATACATAATTAGCTTTCAATATATTTTTTTGATTTTAAGTCTGTCGAGATACATAATTAGCTCTATATATCCATTGATAATGTATAATTAGTTGAGATTTTTGTAATTATTTTGTAAAGGTAAAAATTTGTATAAATATGGTAAGTTAAAGTGTATGTTTATGTTATTTTTCATTAAAATTCTGTCTTGGATTTTTTCGATAACCCAATAATATGACTCTACTTCAAAAAATTACGTGACACAATAAATTAAGGTTTTACTTTTATAGTACTAGTGTTAAGGAAATTACTTGATATAGTGATAGTTTGAGGTTTTGTAACAAATATGCCCGGATGTAGTTAGACAAAGATATTATATACATATATGTGTGTACACGCGCATGAATATGTTTATTATACGTGTGGATATAATACGTTTCACTATAAAGATATTTGTATATGCATTATTACGTATATAATGCGCTTGAATATTATGTACTCTCCATTTCACTATTATTAAGTTGATTGATACAATGTATTGGATTTAGAGCCGAATCCAATTTTAGATGCTCTGGCCTCGGGGTGTTTTGGGTTATGAATTTTGTCTTTTTTTTTTTTTTTTGATGACCCAATAATATGATTCTGCTATTTGGTCGAAGTGCGTTAATAACAGTTTCTTGATCTTCTTTTTTCTTTATGTGAAAAGCAAACATATAAACTTAATTATAACCCCATGAAATCAGCGCTTGATTGGAAAAGAGTTATTTCGAATAGTTAATTTGAGATTATCTTTCTCAAAATTAGTTATCTCATCAATTATATGAGATGACTTATTTATTACTAAGGTATAAATGATGGGATAAACAATCTCGGTAATAACTTATTCTCCAATCAAACATGGGATAAAATAATTCTTCATTTTATTTCGAAGCTATTTATTCCTTATATCTCACATCAAACGACCCTGTAATTCTCCCTTTCTTTAATTAAATGTCTCATATTTGATAGGAGAGAGTTTTACCCTCTCACTAAGGGGTCGTTTGGTTGGGAATGTAGTTATGATGGGATTAGTTATGTTGGGATAAGTTATGATGGAATACGTTATACTGGAATTAGTTATACTGAGATTATTTTTTGTTGAGTATTTGGTTTGTTGTATTCAAAGTAATATGCATGGTATAATTTCTAAGAATAAATTAATTGATTACCAAAATACCCTCCATCTTATTTAACTATTTTTTTATATATATTTCTTTTCAAGCTTTAAATATTTATTCTTAAAAATAAAACTTTAATCTTATTTAGCTTAATTTTTGTGTGTGTGCATTTTCATGATTATATCATGTGTATTTTAAAAATAAAACTTTCATCTTATTTAACTTTAATTTTTTCGTGTGTGCCTTCCCATGATTATACCGTGTGTGTTTAAAAAAAAAAATCTTACTACATAAACTTCCAACTTAAGTTTGTTTAAAGTAAAAGAAGATTTGCTGTTTATGTCATGTCATTTAAACACATATTAATCATATAATAGAATATTAAAATTCATTTTAATTGATATATACAATATCAATTTTCAAGTGATTACAAAACTATTTAATTTAAAATACATAATTCAACAATGGAGTCGATATTTTTATTATTTTTTAAAGAAATTAAAATATATAAATAAGCATAATAATTATTCAAATAAATTTAACGTATAATATATTCATAAATATAATCTATATTTATATCTATATCTATAATCTATAATCTATAATCTATAATCTATAATATATTAAAAGTGTGAAGACCCTTAGAAAAGTGATTTGAACTTTTTGTCCTTCATTAAAAGTTTCCGCTTTAGACAAAATCGTCTTTTTGCCTTTTTTTTATTATTTTCATAATATTAAAATTAAATTAAAACAAAACCTTTCGTTACAAAAATAGGATTCCTTTTCCACCATCTAAAATCTAAAAAATAATTAAACACTAAAATAAAAAAATCTAAATTTTTTGGTTTTTTTTCCAAATCGGTAATACATAAACTTTCACCCGTTTTCTTATTTGGCCAAAATTTTAAAAAAAATCTTTTCCATCTTTCATAAACCCCAAAAATCTTTCGAACGTTTTTTTTCCACCGAAAAAATAAATAAATTCTTTCCATCTTCCATAAAGCCAAAAAAAATAAAAAATTCTTTGGCCTTTTCCCAAATCGGTAATACATAAATTTTCGGACATTTTTTTTTGCCAAAATTAAAAAAATATAAATTTTTTTTTATCTTCCATAGATTTTAACATAATTTTTTTCATGCAAAATAAGATCAAAATAATTCTCATCCCATGTAAAACAGGTATCTTTTATCAACTTCTATAAAAGTCATATTGATTTCACCTTTTTACTGTCCTTACCATATTTTTCTTTCATCCACAATTACTCTCACTTTTGTCTCTTCTCCAGGTTATCTTTTCTCCATATTCTCTTATCTCGATTCTCTTCATCAACTCGCTTTATGCAAAGCTCAAAGTCCTCTCATTTAACTCTGTTAATGCAAGTTCTATTGCATGCTTATAGACAATTCATCTACACTTCAAAATATAATCTCTATGAAAAGTGATTAATTTCTCTTATCAGGTATGCCAATCACTTCAACATGTATTTTTCATTGATTTTGTAAGAAGTTAAGACAAAATTCAATGTTAAGCCATTTTAAAGTCAAATTACCATGTGGAGAAGGTAGAAAAAGAATGGGTTAATGCCATCCCCTCTTTATCCAACTCCTATGAGTTTCATTTTAGTTTATAGTTGCTTGAATGCTTTTTCTTTTGACAAGGTTTGTTTGTAGATGTTGAATACTTATATTTTCTATTGAATATTTTTTAGATGTGGATAGTGAAATCAATCTTTCATCTATGCTCTTTATTTCCTTTATGAAATTGAATATGTTTGCTCATGAAAGAATCAGCAAGGATTCTATAGGCATTTTCTTCCTTTTGTGTTAATCTACTTTTTATTAGTAATTTTTTTGCTTTGACCGTTTGGCATCAAGATTATTATCAATCATTTAGACAAATCTACTTGAACTGTTAGAGTAGTATTAAAAATAGTGGTGTTTACTACCTCCCCTCCCCCATGTTCCCTTCTAGCCATGCAATTCAAAATTAAAAAAATTAACAGAAAACTAAGCGAAGTGGGCTCAACATTCACTACATGTACACAAAAAATAACTTAGTATATAGCTAGGAAACTTTTTATATGAAATTCCAATAAGTTGGTTGATACAAATATAACTGACTTTGTAAAAGAGATTATTTGTTAATGATTAAAATTTTTCATGGATCCAACATTACCTTTTTTTTATAATTCGAAGTACATATATATTTTATAATTATAATCTGTACATACTATAAACGAGCTCAAATCAATATTAGCCGATTATAACTTAGTGGGTGATTGCGGTGGATACTACTGATGGTGCAGTGACTGTTATTCTAGAGTGTGTCCCTATTATTACTACATATGATGTTATTAAACATACCTATAGCTGTCATTTATAATTGATTACCAATACTATATGAAGTCTGTTGCTTTTATAAGTATATGAGTATGACTTATATTTGTGTGGTTTGATTGTCTTTGCTTTTGTGTTTTGAAAAGGTGGGGCATCTGCTGCAATCGACTTTAAAAGCACCTGATCGTGGAAGGTTAAACTACACAAGCCTCGCCTGATACTCCCGAAGCTACATTGTAAGCTATTTAGGGAATAAAAAACTTTCGGACAATCCAAAGATATCCCGGCCCCTCAAGATTAAGTAGTCATATTATTTTTTGTAAAGAGCGGCTATTTTTTTTGGATTTAAGAGAGAAGCGTAAGTTAATTGTGTATAGAATCGGGTACGCTCTTCTTAAGATTTCTTGAGGACTCTCTCCCACAGAAAAAGGTTATAGAGAGACAGTGGCAACCATGGTTGCCCTAGTTTGCCAACAAAAAAGGCGAGGGAGAAGAGAGTGTGTGTCCATAGGGTAAACGACACAACATATATATCGTATCCATGTGGATTATACTGAGTTATTCATACATGATTGAGTATGGTAATCTGTTGTAACACCCGAATCTGGTACCCGAAATGCTACACAGTGCTCATGACCTTGAAGGACCATAAGCTAACCCATGACTGATATCTGTACTTGTACATTGCATGATATACTGTATAAATACAGAAACATAAACTAAAAGGCCATAAGGTTCAAAACTATAACATGAATGATAAATCATACTATCTGGTGGGGTATGAAATACCCAAAACAACTGAAATAACTGTCTGAACATGATAGTCTGAAAAAGCCTCTAAAATATGACTATCTGAATAAGGAGTTGATGGGACATGTCCCCAACTAACTCCAACTAATAAATTAATTAATGAAATAATAAAGTAATGATCATGTCCTCAAATGATGAGGACTCACTTCTAACTCTAACTGCTGAGACTGGAATGCTACTGGTGCTCTGGAGCTCGTATCTCTAAATCTATGGTATAAAAACACCATAGCCCGAATGCGTCAGTACGATTGAATGTACTGGTATACGTGTGAGGTAGGCTAAATGCATGGGGTTTATATGCATGAACAATAATAATAACAGAATGATTATCATGAGTGTGAGAATAAATGCTTGAGATATAATAACTGACACTGATGCCGTGATAACATGATTACTGAATCTGAATACTGATAACATGACATACTGATAACTGATATAACTGATAACATGAGTGATTGTATCTAACAATCCTGAATCTGATAGAACTAGTTGAGTTTCGTACTATATCTGAGTTAACTGTATCTGATAGTCCTGAAATCTGAAGAACTATCTGAGTTATTTTACTGATACTGATACTGAAACTATGCGAAGTAGTTATCTAACCAACATGCCCCTGATATGCCATTATGGCTGAGTTGGGGTCCAATCTGTAACCCCAATTAGAAGGGTGTCAATACCGCGCCACTAGTAAGGACAAGCTGTGGGTGACCCTCATCTGATAGCATTCCCTAAACGAGAACCGTGGGACCCTCATCTGACAGTTTTTATCCACCCCATTAACCCTCATCGGACAGTGTTGATGTCTTAACCTATGATGGTTATATAGTTCTAGAACACAAGAACGACTTCTAAGAATCACACCCTCATCTGACAGTGCGTGTTCCCATCCTTGGGTTCACTTGGTGCTAATTCCTACTCCCATCTGAATAGACTCTAAACATGATTAACTGAACTGAGTTAATGAGTTTACTGGATTCCGTTGACTATAGAATACAACATAATTTTGTTAACTAACTGAGTTCATGATATAACTGAGGTTTCCTGAGTCGTGAGACTGGTTGAAGTCTACTGAATACGGCTTGACTGAGAGTACCGTGAAAACATGACATTAGCTCTAGGCATACAACTAAATTGTCGAGTACAAGTACTCCCAGGAATCAATGGAAAAAACTGACAAAGCATGACTTTCTTGAATACATAATTAACATCATAATCCATAATCCATTGATTAAGACATTTCATCAAACACTTGTCATGCATAAGCTTGTACATAAATAGGGATTTCATAATATCATACTAGTTTGGCATTTTTCCTTCACATAGGTATTTAATCAAACATATGGTAGGCATAGCATATATAGTATACATTATATAACAACCAAACATCATGATTCATCTCTAATTTCATCATCCAAGGGTTTTAATCATAGGTTTACATGAACCTACACCGATACTAATCAATTCCACATGAAATTTATCACCAAACATGGATTAGAATTCAATTAATCATTATCAACATGAACAACAACAACTCAACATAAAATACATAAGAAAAATCCATAAACTTGAACTTAGAAAGGAGATTCTTGTGCTTCATGGATGAAAGGAGTCCATGAATGAACACTATGCATACCCGATAGTGTGTTTCTTGAAGTTCTTCAACTTGAAGAATTTGAATCTCTTTGATTCTTGAAGAAGATTTGGATTTTGTTCTTGAGGATTGTTCTTAGGGAGAAAACCCTAATTTAATATTGTAAATGGATAATAAAATGATGAGCCTTGATCTGATATTATTAGGGGTTAAAAAGGGTGGAAAAAAACCCAAATACCCTTTTAAAAATGGTTTTAATTTGCTGATCGGGACCTACAATAGCTCATGCGACAGTCCATTGCTGGCTCAATGGTCTGTCGTTCTGACCGTCGCACGTGGACCAGAATAGGGAGTCACTGCCTAAGTAGCGACGGCCTGGGCGACGGTCCGTCAACCTGTTCGTCGTACCTTATACAGAAGGTTGCCTCACTACCTTGGCTTCGACGGTCAAGGCGACGGTCAGTCAACCCAGCCGTCGCACCTGGGCGATTCTGACAGCTCTGAGTAAAATGTCCATAACTTTTTACTTCAATACTGGATTTGGACGAAATTGGTATCGTTGGAAAGATAATTCAATTTTCCACGTGACAAAAAGTGAATAAAAATATCATGTGTACAAAAGTGGATTCATCTTTCAAAGAAATTTTCTAATATTCTTGGGATAATTTTAAGCTAGGAAAAAGTATGGGGTATTACAATATCTCCCCCTTGAGAACATTCACCCTCGAATGAGACTGAGAGAGAGAGGAAGAACATAACTGATGTACATACTAAACATGAATTACTAGAACATGATTTCATTGCTGACATGACTGATAACTGAACATATCATACTGAACATGCATATCTGATGCATGTGTAACTGATTCACCAATGCATGACTGAGTGTTCTTATGAACTAAGTTTCTCATAATGAGAATGCATGTCTCATGCATAATTAAATAACTGAACTGATATATGAATGCATGACTGAATATGTAATGGTATTTAATACCAAGATTATCATGGAATTCTGAGCATGAACTGGATATCAAGCTTGTAACTGAGGTATAAACATGGAACAGAAAAGCTTAAGAAGAACTGTTACCTTGAGCTAGATCTGAGTTGGTGGAGAAGAGGTGAGGATACTTGGTACGCATGTCTACTTCTACTTCCCAAGTAGCTCCCTCAACAGACTGATTTTGCCAAAGAACTTTAACTAGAGGGACTTTTTTGTTCCTTAGTCTACAAGTCTGATGGTCTAGAATTTCAATTGGAATCTCTTCATAAGAGAGTCTGTTCTGAACATCTACGCTCTGAATAGGGACTACAACTATTGGGTCACCTATGCACAAATTCAGGCTCAAAAGCTACCTTGCCAAGACGGTCGAGAACCTTGAAGGGACTGATATATCGGGGACTGAGCTTTCCCTTCTTGCCAAATCTCTTCACTCCCTTCATTGGAGAGATCTTTAGATAGACATAATCATGAATCTTAAAATCAAGATCCTTTCTACGCACATCTGCATAAGACTTCTATCAGCTCTGAGCATCTCGAAGTCTTTTTCTGATCAATTGAACTTTTTCTAAGGCATTGAATACCAAGTCAGGCCCTATGACTGAGGCATCACTAACTTCGAACCAACCAACTGGAGATCTATATATCCTACCATAGAGAGCTTCGAATGGATCCATATTAATACTGGAATGATAGCTATTGTTGTATGCAAACTCAATCAAAAGCAAGTGGTCATCTCAACTACCCTTGAAATCAATTGCACACGCCCTTAGCATATTTTCTAGGGTCTGAATGGTCCTTTCTGGATGACTATTTATTTGAGGATGAAAGGTTGTACTGAGATAAACTTGGGTACCAAGACCCTTTTGAAACGCTTTCCAAAAATGAGAGGTGAACTAGGTACCTCTGTCTGAGATAATAGATAACGAAACACTGTGCAATCTGACCAAATCCCTGATATAGAGTTTGGAATAATCCTTGGATGAATAAGAGGTATTAACTGGGAGAAAATGAGCTGATTTGGTCATCCTGTCTATGATGACCCAAACAGAATCATGCTGATGGTGAGTTCGAGGTAAACTCGTCATGAAGTCCATGTTCACTTCTTCCCACTTCTAATTAGGAATGATGAACTCCTATATGGACCCACTAGGCTTCTGATGCTCTATCTTAACCTGCTGACATGTAGAGTACTTAGCCACAAACTATGCAATATCTCTCTTCATCCCACTCTACCAATAAACTTCTCGCAAGTTGCGGTACATCTTTGTGTCCCCTAGATGAATAGAGTAGCGCACACCATGCGCTTCTGCAAGAATTCACTACCTTAAGTCATCTACACCTGGAACACAGAGACGACCCTGACAACGCAAAACACCATCTCCCCTTTGGGAGAAAACCTCTACTTTCTGATCCTTGATTGACTCTTTCAACTTGACTAGGCTGGGATCTCTATCTTGATTTTCTTTCACCTCAGAAACTAGAGATGATCTGAACTACTCTAAACCCATATGTCCCCCTCTTCTGTATCGACTAAGCGAACGCCTAGTCTAGTAAGCTGATGGACTTCCTGAGCTAACTTCTTCTTTCTATCCTCAACATGAATAACACTACCTATAGACAGTCTATTGAGAGCATCGGCCATTATGTTGGCCTTTCCTGGATGATAAAAGACACTCATGTCATAATCTTTCAAGAGCTCTAACCACCTTCTCTGACGAAGATTGAGATCTTTCTGAGAAAAAACATACTAAAGACTCTTACGATCTGTGAACACATTTACATAAACACCATATAGATAATTCCTCCAAATCTTTAAGGCAAAGACTACGGCTGTTAACTCAAGATCATGAGTAGGATAATTTTTCTCACGGGGTTTAAGTTGCCTGGAGGCGTAGGCTATGACCTTACCATACTGCATGAGGACACAACCTAAACCCATTATGGATGCATCACAATTCACTACGAACCCATCTGAACCATCTGGAAGAGTTAAGACTGGAGCTGAGGTGAGTTGAGTCTTTAACTCCTTAAAACTCTTCTCGTAAGGATCTGACCACTGAAACTTGACTTTCTTCTGAGTCAATCTGGACATTGGGGATGCAATAGAAGAAAATCCCTCAACAAACTATCAGTAATAGCCATCCAAACCTAAGAAAATCTTGATATTTAATGGAGAGACAGGGCGAGGCTAATTGCTTACTGTTTTGGTCTTTTGAGGGTCAACTCTAATGCCATCACCAGAAACTATATGGCCAAGGAATGCTACTGGCCTTATCTAAAATTCGCACTTACTGAATTTGGCGAATAGCTGATGATCTCTGAGAGTCAGAAGTACGGTTCTGAGATGGTCTGCATTGTCATGCTCACTGCGGGAATAGACAAGGATGTCATCTATAAAGACTATGACAAATATGTCCAAGTAATGCTTGAAAACACGGTTCATCAAGTCCATGAAAGCGGCTGGGGTATTGGTAAGACCAAAAGACATGACTAGGAACTCGAAGTGATCATACCGAGTACGAAAAACTGTCTTCGGAATGTCACATTCTCTGACTCTGAGCTGATGATAACCAAATCTGAGGTCTATCTTAGAAAAATAACTGGCACCCTAAAGTTGGTCGAACAAGTCATCGATTCTGGGAAGAGGATACTTGTTCTTGACCGTAACTGTATTGAGTTAACGGTAGTTAATACAGATTCTGAGAGAACTATCTTTCTTGCGCACGAATAAGACTGGTGCGCCCCACAGAGAAATACTGGGTCTGATGAATTCCTTATCTAAGAGATCCTTCAACTGCTCTTTTAATTCTCTGAGTTCTTCCGGTGCTATTTTGTATGGCGGAATAGATATAGGCTGAGTATCTGAAAGAAGATCAATACCGAATTCTATTTCCCTTTTGGGAGAAATTTCTGGAAGATCTTCGGGAAAGACATCTGAATATTCATTCACAATTGGAACTGATCCAAGACTTAGAGTTTCAGAACTAGAGTCCTTAACATGAACAATATGATAGACGCACCCCTTAGATATCATTTTCCTCTCCTGAAGGTAGGAAATAAGATGACCTCAGAACGCTGAAGTACTACCCCTCTATTCTAGGATGGGTTTATTCGAAAACTGAAACTGAACTATTCTATTCTACTGTCGACTATGGCATAGCAGAAATAAAGCCAATCTATGCCGAGAATGACATCAAAATTAATTATCTCTAATTTGACTAAGTCTGCTGAAGTGACTCTCTGAAATATCATAATTGGGCGGTTCCTGTATACCCGTCGGGCTATGATGGTTTTACCCACTAGGGTAGAGACTGAAAAGGACTCTGCTAGAATTTTAGGACTGACTCCAAAATCAACTTCTATATAGGGAGTAACAAAAGACAAAGAAGAACATGGATCTAGTAAAGAGTAAACATGCACATGAAAGATCTGTAACGTACCAATAACCATATCAGGAGAATTTTTTTGATCTTGCCTGGAATGGAGAGCATAGCATCTGTTTAGGCATTGCCTACTAGTAGCACTGGAGGTGGCACCCTACTGATTTGGGTGACCGAACTAAGCTGAGGAGCGAAGATGACTCTGATAACCTGACTGAGGAAAGTCTCTAACTCTGTGGCCTGGCTTGCCACAACCAAAACAGATGTCACTACCAGCTCTGTAAGCACCCTTGTGGTTCTTACCACAAGTCTGACGAAGGGGATTAGTTCATGCACTGCTAACACTGCCCTAAGACTTAGATCCTGGCACCCTATCTCTATTACCATCCCTGAACTTAGGAGCTGGAGCACTAGCTAAAGAAGGAGCTAGAACTGATGACTTAGGACGAACGATTTCCTCCCTCTGACTTAGGCTGATTGAAATTGAATCTACCTGTCCTAGCTCTCTTATTTTGTTTCTTCCTCATCTTAGCTTTCTGATCTTCTATCTACTGAGCATGAGTCATGATCCTGGCTAAATTTATGTCACTATTCATCATGGTGGATCTACACTCATTAACCATGCTATCATTCACCCCTAACACAAAATTACTCATCTTAGCCCTACTGTCTGTAACCACATGAGGGGCATATCTGGCTAATTCAGTAAACTTAAGAGAATACTCCTTCACAGTTTCCTTGCCTGAGTTTGATGAATTCTAACACCTAGATTTTCTAAGCTCATGGGGAAAGAATCTGTCTAAGAATGCAGTGACAAATTTCTCCCATTCTATAGGACTTGCATCATTTGACCTCTCTGATTTTCACTGTTTGAACCAAGTATGAGCCACATCCTGCAACTGATATGCAGCTAGCTCAGCACTCTCAACAGTAGTCACCCCTATGATATCAGTCACCTTCTAAACCTAATCGATAAATTCCTGAGGGTCTTCGTCTGACTTAAACCTGAGAAAGGATGAAAGATTCATTCGGGTAAAGTCCTGAATCCTGGCTGCGGCTGAATTATCCACTGAGTTGGACGAAATGACAGTTGGTCACTTATATTGAGCAGCAACTGACTGAGCAAGAGTAGTGAATGCGACCCTGAAATCTACTTAAGAAATATGTTCTCCCAAAGGTTCTTTGGGCTGAGGGGTTGACTAATTACTGTTTCTTCTTTTAGGTGGCATGTTCCGTACAAGAAAGGGAGAAGTGGCTTAGACTGAGAGATTGACTTGAGACTATGCTCACTGGTATGACATAAATACTGAAAAAAGGGAAATTGTTCCTAAACATCTTATAGCCTCCTGCATATAAATCTGGCGCGCAACACACCCATGAACAAGACTCTACTAGATACGACTTTCAGACTTCCTAGGATTCTATTAAACTTTAGGTTCTGATACCAAGTTTGTAATGCCCCAAATTTGGTACCCGAAATACTACACGGTGCTTATGATCCTGAAGGACCATAAGCTAACCCATAACTGATATCTGTACCTGTACACTGCATGATATACTGTATAAATATGGAAACATGAACTGAAAGGCCATAAGTTTCAAAACTATAACATAACTGATAAATCATAACATCTGGTGGGGTATGGAATACCCAAAATAACTGAAATAACTATCTGAATATGATAGTCTGAAAAGCCTCTAAAACATGACTATCTGAATAAGGAGTTGATAGGACATGTCCCCAACTAACTCCAACTAATAAATTAATTAATAAAATAATAAAGTAATGATCATGTTCTTGAATGATAAGGACTCACTTCTAACTCTGACTGCTGAGACTGGAATGCTACTGGTACTCTAGAGCTCATGTCTATAAACCTATGGTATAAAAACCCCATAGCGCGAATGCGTCAGTACAATTGAATGTATTGGTATGCATGTGAGGTAGGCTAAATGTATGGGGTTCATATGCACGAACAATAATAATAATAGACTGACTATCATGAGCGTGAGAATACATGCATGAGATATAATAACTGACATAGATGCCGTGATAACATGATTACTGGATTTGAATACTGATTACATAACATACTGATAACTGATATAACTGATACATGAGTGACTGTATCTGACAGTCCTAAATCTGATGAAATTAGCTGAGTTTCATACTGTATCTGAGTTGACTATATCTGACAGTCCTGAAATCTGAAGAACTATCTGAGTTCTTTTACTGATACTGATACTAAAATTATGGGAAATAGTTATATAACCGACTTGCTCCTGATACGCCATTATGGCTGAGTTGGGTTCCAATTATAACCCTAATTGGAAGGGTGTTAATACCACGCCACTGGTAAAGACAAGCTGTGGGTGACCCTCATCTGATAGTGTCCCTTAAACGAGAATGGTGGGACCCTCATCTGATAGTATTTATCTACCTCATCAACCCTCATTGGACAGTGTTGATGTCTCAACCTATGCTGGCTACATAGTTCTAGAACGCAAGGATGACTTCTAAGGATCATACCCTCATCTGACAGTGTGTGTTCCCATCCTTGGGTTCACTCGGTGCTAATTCATACTCCCATCTGAATAGACTCTGAACATGATTAACTGAACTGGGTTACTGAGTTTACTGGATTCCGTTGACTGACAGAATACTACTGAATTCTATTAACTGGCTGAGTTCATGAGATTACTGAGGTTTCCTGAGTCATTAGACTGGTTGAAGTCTACTGAACATGGCTTGACTGAGAGTACCGTGAAAACATGACATTGACTCTAGGCATACAACTAAATTGTCAGGTATAAGTACCCCCAAGACTTGATAGAAAGAAACTGACAAAGCATGACTTTCTTGAATACATAATTAACATCATAATCCATAATCCATTGATTAAGACATTTCATCAAACACTTGTCATGCATAAACTTGTACATAAATGGAGATTTCATAATATCATACTAGTTTGGCATTTTTCCTTCACATAGGCATTTAATCAAACACATGGTAGGCTTAGCATATGTAGATAACATTATACAACAACCAAACAACGTGATTCATCTCTAATTTCATCATCTAAGGGTTTTAATCATAGGTTTACATGAACCTACACCAATACTAATCAATTCCACATGAAATTTATCACCAAACATGGATTAGAATTCAATTAATCATTATCAATATGAATAATAACAACCCAACATGAAATACATAAGGAAAATTCATAAACTTGAACTTAGAAAGGAGATTTTTGGGCTTCATGGATGAAAGGAGTCCATGAATGAACACTATGCATACCTGATAGTGAGTTTCTTGAAGTTCTTGAACTTGAAGAATTTGAATCTCTTTGATTCTTGAAGAAGATTTGGATTTTGTTCTTGAGGATTATTCTTAGGGAGAAAACCCTAATTTGATGTTGCAAATGGATAATGAAATTATGAGCCTTGATCTGATATTATTAGGGGTTAAAACGGGTGAAAAAGACCTAAATACCTTTTTAAAAATGGATTTTATTTGTTGAATGGGACCTGCGACGGCTCATGCGATGGTTCGTCGCTGGCTCGACGATTTATCATTTTGACCGTCGCACGTGGACCAAAATAGGGACTCACTGCCTAAGTAGCGACGGCCTGGGCGACGGTCCGTCATAAGTCCAATGGTATGTCAACCTGTCCTTCGCATCTTATCCAGAAGTTTGCCTCACTGTCTTTGCTTCCACAGTCAAGGCGATGGTGCGTCGCACCTCGACGATTCTGACAACTCTGAGTAAAACATCCATAACTTTTTACTCCGATATCGGATTTGGATGAAATTGGTATCGTTGGAAAGCTAATTCAATTTTACACGTAACAAAAAGTGAAAATATTAAAAATACCATGTGTACAAAAATGAATTCATATTTCAAAGAAAGCTTCTAACTTTCTTGGAATAATTTCAAGCTAGGAAAAAGTACGGGGTATTACATCTATACATAAATAGTGTATTTAATGTTAGCAGAATGAGCATGAGTAGCTAATTTGATGCCGACGATAAATTTTGATACCAAAAGAAAATGTACATAGCCATTGAATTTAATGGTAGAAACCAACATCTAGCGATGTGCATTTACTAGCTATTTTATTATATATATTCTACTTTTGGTTCTTCATGTGTATGTATTGTAGATAAGTCCTATTTTGATTGTGCATCTTAATTATAGACTATGAACAGTTTGAGTGATAATTTGAAGTCGTAACTTCGGACATTCATGGATGAAGCCTTCAGGTATCATATCTCAGTATACTAATATCAAAATTTGGAATTATCTTTAAGATTTTATTCATATTACATTTTGAGTTGAAAGGATATAAGTACGTAGCTATTTCTCTATTCAAAGTTTTCTCCCTTTTCCCTCTCACGTTATTTTACTCCTTTTTCCTTGAAATCAATGTAGTTTTATAAATTATGTATTTTATGTGTTTTTCTTTCAATTGGTATCTTATTTTTTTTTAGAAAATATGGTGATTCTTATTTCAGTATAATATTATTGAGAAGAAAAAACAATGAAAGAATTAAGAAATTAGTGTTTATATAAACAAACAATGGAGCATATATATGCTGAATCTAAAAAATAGAGCCAAATTGAAGTGACTTTCAAATTTTAGTCCCAAATAAAAAACTTCATTAAAATAGTCTTTACCTATTAACTAATATTCTTTTGGACAAAATTACCCCTGATCAATGAAGTAAATTACATAAATTATTCTCATAATGGATAACAACTCCATATTTATATCTTTCAACTTTTATTTTTTTTCTTTTTTTAATTTTACTTTGATTTTTATTTTTTCTTCTCTCTTTTTATTTTTAATTTTCTCAGCCCTTACTTTTTTTCTTTTTTCCTCTCAATTTTTTTTTCTTTTTTCTTTTATATTTTTTTTATTTTTAATTTTTTCTTTCCTCTTTTATTTTGTTCTTTTTAGTTTTTCTCAACCCTTACTTTTTTTTTCTTTACGCCTTTCAACGTCTACTTTTATTAAAAAAAAATTCTATTTTTCTTTGATTTTTTTCTTTGCAAATTTTTCTCGTCCTTTATTTTTATTTAATCTTTTTTGATTAACCTTTATTTTTTTCCTATTCTCTCTCAACTTTTACATTTTCTCTAATTTTTGTTTTTTAATATTTTTCTTCATTTTCATCTTTTTTCGCAATTTTTATTATTTTTGTTCTTTTCTTCGATTTCTTCCATTCAAGTTACATCTCATGAGCAAGAGTTGACACTATCATATTATAAAGGCAAGACTTACGACTTTCAAACAATAAGCTACATGTTATGGGCAAAAGTTGACACTACTACATTGTAGAGGCAAGACTTATGACTTTCAAACAACAAGCTATGTTTCATGGGCAAGAATCGACACTACCACATTGTATTTTGATTTATGAGATGTTTTATAACTCTTACCTTAGAGGAAAGACTTAGCTCAGGGACTTTCAAACAACAAATTATACCCCAGGGGCAAGAGTATGTTTTCATTTATGAAATATTCTATGACTATTGCCTTAGAGGCAAGACTTAGCTCAAGGACTTTCAAACAACAAGTTATTTTTCATGGGAAAGAGTCGACACTACCACATTGTATTTTAATTTATGAGATGTTCCACAACTTTTGTCTTAGAGATAAGACTTAGCTCAGGGACTTTCAAACAACAAATTATGCTCCACGGGTAAGAGTTGACTCCACCACATTATGTTTTCATTTATGAGATGTTCTACAACTATTGCCTTAGAGGCAAGACTTAGCTCAAGGACTTCAAACAACAAATTATGCCCCACGGAAAAGAGTTGAATCTACCACGTTATATTTTCATTTATGAGATATTCTACAACTATTGCCTTAGAGGTAAGACTTAGATCAAGGACTTTCAAACAACAAATTATGCTCCATGGGCAAGAGTTGACTCTACCACATTATGTCTTCATTTATGATATGTTCTACAACTCTTGCCTTAGAGGCAAGACTTGACTCAAGGACTTTCAAACTACAAATTATGCTCCACGAGCAAGAGTTAACTCTACCACGTTATATTTTAATTTATGAGATATTCTACAACTATTGCCTTTGAGGCAAGACTTGA
Organism: Capsicum annuum; assembly: GCF_002878395.1. NCBI lineage: Eukaryota > Viridiplantae > Streptophyta > Magnoliopsida > Solanales > Solanaceae > Capsicum > Capsicum annuum. Next base: position 232,893,678 of record NC_061111.1, on the reverse strand, counting down.
CTCAAGGACTTTCAAACTACAAATTATCCCCCGGGCAAAAGTTGACTTTACCACATTATATTTTCATTTATGAGATGTTCTACAACTATTGCTTTAGAGGCAAGACTTACTTAGGTCAAGGAATTTCAAACTACTAATTATGTCCCACTGGCAAGAGTTGAATTTACCACGTTATGTTTTCATTTATGAAATGTTTTACAACTATTGTCTTAGAGGCAAGACTTAGCTCTAAGACTTTTAAACTACAAATTATACCCCACGGGCAAGAGTTAACACTACCACATTATATTTTTATTTATGATATATTCTACAACTCTTGTCTTAGAGGCAAGACTTAATTAGCTCAAGGACTTTCAAACTACAAATTATGCCCCATGGGTAATAGTTGACTCTACCATATTATGTTTTCATTTATTAGATGTTCTACAACTATTGCCTTAGAGGCAAGACTTAGCTCAAGGACTTTCAAACTACAAATTATGTCCCACGGGCAAGAGTTGACACTACCACGTTATGTCTTCATTTATGAGATGTTCTACAACTCTTTTCTTAGAGGCAAGACTTAGCTCAAAGACTTTCAAACTACAAATTATGCCCCACATGCAAGAGTTGACACTACCACGTTATATTTTCATTTATGGAATGTTCTACAACTCTTGCCGTAGAGGCAAAACTTAGCTCAAGGACTTTCAAATAATAAATTATGCCCCACGGGCAACAGTTGACACTACCACATTATGCCTTTATTTAAAAGATATTCTACAACTCTCGCCTTAAAGACACGACTTATCTCAAGACTTTTCAAAGAACTTCATAACAACAATTCATGCCCTTAAATTTGCTTTGATGTCAAAAAAGAAGATTTCTTTGCGGATTATTCAATTTTTTATTTATTAGCAAAATATAATAGAAGTTGAGCAAAAAAAAAAGATCAAAAAAGATAGAGAAATAAAAAAAAATATTGAGAAAAAAAGTAAATAAAAAAATAAAGATCAAGAAAAAAGTGAAGAATTAAAAAAATTGAGAAAAATAAAAATGAGAGGAAAAATAAAAATAAATTTTGAGAAAAATGAGGGAGAAAAGAGAACTGAAAAAAGAAAAAAATGATCAAACAAAATAGAGAAATAAAAAAAGATAGTGAGAAAAAAAAAAGGAAAAAAAAAAAAAAAAAAAATAAAGGTTGAGGCAAATGAATTAAAACATGAAAATAAAATTAAAAGAAAAAATAAAAAGTGAAAATAATAAAAAATAGAATAATAAAATTAAAGGAAATAATAAAAAGTGAAAATAATAAAAAAATAAAATTTGAGAGACAAATAAGTATGGGAAGTTTAAAAAATATATTTGAGGTGTAAAGGGGAAAATGGTACTTGTATTATACTTAAAAAGTAAGGAAGATTATTCTTTAAAGACATTTATTATTGAGGCCAAATATCTAAAGTCACTCATACTTGGATCTATGACATGCAATTTCCTACAAAAAGGACAGACCTTCATGGGCCAAAATCAGCGGCCCAATTTTTAACTCTCTCTTTTATTCATTTGTAATTTACTGTTTAGATTTATTTGAACTTCTTTAGTTTATTAATCTAGTTGAATTTTACTTTGTAAAATTGCTATGCTTTTTTGCGAGAACACTTTTTTAATTGCATTGATTTTTACTAAGCCTTTCTAAAGCACGTGCTTTGTTCAAACATTAACTTTTTCTCTCGATACTTGTCTAAAAAGAAAAATCCTATGATAACCAAAAAAATGATTTGTTTTTAAATAAATACGATCTTTCTTTAGGTTATTTAAAAAAAAGTTAGTTTTCAAATTGATCGGACAACTATGTGTTAGCGGATATTTAAGTGCCTTAAAACCTTTTCTAAAATATTAATATGAATCCTCATTCAGATTTTTGAAAATTCAAAAAAAGAAAAAGAAAAATATCTTTTTTAGTCTTTTGAATTATTTTAAAGGTTTTCTTGATTTTTTTCCTAAATAAATTAAGTGGGTACTCTTTTTCAAAATCGATTTTGAAAATTTCTTTAAATTTTCAAGTTCAAACAAGTCTTAGTCATTTCCTCGCAAAAGAGGTCACGTACTGCTATTCGCAACAAATTTTCGTTGTGATAAAAATTAACTGCAAGTAAAAATAAAATAAACAAAAAAATAATTTTATTTAAATGAATCTTGTGAGTACAATTCTGTTGTTCTCTTGATTATTCTCTTCTAAACTTAGAAATGATTTGAGGGTCTTCAGTAGCGTGTTTCTCGAATCATTGGATGATTTGGACTCCTAGAGACGTATTTTAATCATCGAAAATGTCGGAAAGTGTTTTGTCGCTTTTGAAATAATCTCCGGGAAGAACTCTGTTGATTGCTCCTTGCAAGAACTTGAGTCAATGCCGACGTTGCCGATGCTTGTCAAAGTCCTCTTTTGAGAATGTCCCCCCACCCCAACCCCCCGCCCCCACCCCCGTTTAGAATGTTATGTTATCCTCTATTTATAGTTGTAGGGGGTAAGCCTAGTTGCTTGTGATTGACCGAAATATGTCACTTTGACACTTGACGTCTTTGGACTGGTTGTTGAATTTGAATGAGATTTCCACATCATTTGTACATGTGGCATTGTCTCATTGGTCTTGAATTTGACTGGGATGCCACGTCACTTGATGAGTTTAGGCTTCAAAGTGAAATGGACCTTGATAAGGAATAAAATGAGCTTATTATTTTTTTAAGCTTAAAATAATTTTAAACCCAATAAAATATGAATCAAATTCAAATTTTATATGAATTTGATCCAATAAATTTTACGTGTCTACAGATGCCCCCTACATCAAGGTTGGTCGACGTGTAGGCTTAACTAAAGTTTCCCCCATGAACTTTTATATCTTGAAAGTCTTCGTGAAAGCAACCAACGATTTATTTGTGGTGATCCTCATTTTTCGTCCACAATCGAGTACAATCTCGATATTATTTCAAGAGTATTAAAAAAAATGACCAACTTGATTACTTTTTTTACTCTTCTTGGATAAGTGTGAACATGGGAAATCACCACCGTAATATTTATTTAAGTAGTTTTTACTTGCACAACAATGTGACCTTCTCAATGTATTTGAATTAAAAAAATTAATACAACCCCCTCGATTGACATATTGCATGTAAGAAGTAAAAAGGTTGACTTGATCTTTTTGTACCAAAGGAAAATATTAACTTTCCTTTTGATTTCATGTACCAAAGAAAAATATCAACTTCCCTTTTCGTTTCATGTATCAAAGGAAAAAAATATTAACTTTCCTTTGAATTTCAAGAAAGAATTAAAGTCACCTCCAAGGAAATCTCCTCAGTATGGTAAATTTTTTAACTAATTGGCAATTTGAAATTCTTAGGGATTCTCATCTTCTAATTTCACCACAACATTCCTTGTACACAAACTGAAAATTCTTCATAGGAGCCCCTATATAAGGAGATGTTATGAAATCACATCAACCATATTCTTTTGAAATCTGTAACCCTTGCAAAGACATCCCTTGGCCTCTTTGTGACCATGTATTTGGAAAACACTGCTGGTGCACCTCAACCTTTTTGGCAGCATTGGTGGACGTCACGCAAAGTATAAAACCTCCTCGCAACATCGACCGAAGAAGTACATGGAGTGTCTTTCCTAATTTTCAACTTTAAACACTCATAGAGTAAAAATTTTATCTGACTGTAGGAATGTCCAGATGTTGAACGACTTATTTCTGAAGAGACTAGACTTGTATTGTTGCGTCACATACAAAAATCAATGTCAAACTCCTTCTGTATTAACGAGAATCAATTTTTGAAGTTGACGCTATAAGTTGTCATGTCGTGACTCCAGATAGCATGTTCGTAATAACTTCTCTTTGCTTTTTTTTCGTAGGTTCATGAAAAAATGCAAGTGGTGTCGATATCACACCAAGAATATACAAATATTGTCTAGATGATTGGTCAGGAACTACTTGAGGTATTATTTTTTGAGTCGCAGTTTTCAATGACCAACAACTAGGTGCTTCACCCATTTTCTCAAGGATTTGGCGAGCAATATTTCCTCTCTCGGCTTGGAAACAGACACTCGAAGCAACTCTTTTCTATTCCTGGCAATAAAATCTGTGCTTATTTTCTTAAATATTGGCATAGAAAAATCCTTGCATCTCGGCCTAGAAGATCAATGATTGAAAATTAAATTTAATGCTAATCGATATCGATGTCAGCCATGTTGAACTAAACTGATGTGTTTCTCCTAATGTTGCTCATGCCAAATCGAAGCATTGTGCCTTTGGTATCAACACTAATTTCTAGATTAAAGTTTCACGTAGTTGTCATCAATCCGCATAAAATTGAGAAGCTTCATCCGGTCAACACTGTAGATGTGTTCCATCTTCATTTTTTGTGTACAGGTTTAAGAAAATGATCTTGATGTCAGACCAAAAAGGTTGACATGATTGATGTTGAACCATTTGGTGCATTACTTCCTTACTGCTTGATAAGAAAGTGACTTGGAATGATCTGATTTCATCCTTGACGACGCTGAAAGTTCCCTTTTTTTGCTTTAGTGAGCATGTACTAGGCACACGTCCACAAAAATATTTATTCTCCAATGGGAGAATAAAAATATGAGTTTTTTGATTCATAAAAATGGAATTCAATGTCCTGATACGTCTGTTTTATCAGCTTTCCACAGCTTCACGATAAATTTTATATTTTGACATAGGAGTATCGAAATCAGGAGCCATTTTTTGCGTTGGAAACTAGACTTATAGATCTATGTCTCACACAAGAATCACAATCATATTGCACCCAAATCATCCCAGATATTGCCCCAAACCAATCCTCTAATCTTGGTTCGCTAGTTTTATCAGTTTTGCACAGCATCACGATAAATTTCGTATCTAGACGTAGGAGTATCATTTTTAGGTACCGTTTTTTTATTGGAAAGTAGATTCGCTGTTCTACAACATATAAAAATCACACCCAACGCCCTTATGGATTTATACAGATACGTCATCAAAGCTATTTTGCAACTTTGAGCGGCTATGATAGAAAATTCATAACTTGGCGTAGAAACCTTTGAATCATGAGCTATCTTTTTTTATTGCGGAGAAGTCTCTAAGATCTACCACATATGTCAAAATAATGGTGAACACCTTTACAGATTTAAAAAAATATGTTATCAAAATCCGCTTAGCCTTGCTGGTCTCTTCACCTTTACAAGTCTGCAGTAAATTTAGCGAAGGAAAGTTTATCCTCATGTGATATCTATGTCAATTCAAAGTATTATTTCCATGCTCAAATAATGACACACGCTTTTTCTCTTTTTTTAAAAAAATTGTTTTAACTCATACAACTAAACTTAGAGTAAAAATACTCTAAGATGCCTACGTACCTCGGGAGGATCAAGTCATAACGTAGTTCAGGAATGATGAGTTAGTTTACTTTTTTTTAAATTTCTTTTTCTTTCATTTTTCTTTTTTTTTCTTTTTTCTTTCTTCTTTTTTCTATTTTCTTTTTTAAGAGAGTTGTTCACAATTTCGACTCATGCAGGCAAGGAGTGACATGCAGTTTAAGCTCCTACCTTAAGGAGCATTTTGTCTTGCAGTTTAAGCTCGTGCATTGAGGAGCATTTTTGACTTGCAGTTTAGGCTCATGCATCAAGGAGCGTTTTGACTTGCAGTTTAGTCTCGTATGTCGAGGAGCATTTTTGACTTGCAATTTAAGCTCGTGCAGCAAGGAGCATTTTTGAATTATAGTTTAGGCTTGTGCATCAATGAACATTTTGAATTACAGTTTAGGCTCGTATGTCGAGGAGCATTTTTGACTTGTAATTTAGGCTCGTGCATCAAGGAGCATTTTGGGAAAGAATTCTTGTAATGTAACTTTCCTTCCAACCCTTTGTAATGAAGTATTGTTGCACTTCAGTTTGGTATTTATTGCCACCATTGGTTAAAGCAGATTTACACTTGATCTTGTGTATACTTTTGGAAGTTGGAGTTTAGAATTCTTTTGACATTTTTTTCTTTTGCGAGCGATCAATGTCCAATTATCACCCTTCTTGCTATTGAAGAAGTCATTTTACATGGATTTTCCCATTGTGTATTTCAAGGCTAGAATCTCAATTGGGTCAAAGCTCCCAAATAGTAGCATGATGACTTCTGCAACTTTTGGTGATTCCACAGAGTGCATGGCTTGTAGAGCTTTTGAAATTGATCCTTTTTATGGGCTAGTTCGGCGCTAACATAATTTGCATTAACTGTATCGACATCATCGATGATGATCTTTCCCTCTTCCATTAATGTCATGATCTTTTTCTTCAGGATGAAGTATTTTGTGGTGCCAATAATGCGGTGAAATTTGCAGTATTTAGGATCATCGACTTTGTTTGATTCTTCAGGTCTCTTTGACTTAGGAAGTTCAATGACTTCTTTGGCTAGCAACTCGTCAAGAATTTTAGGAACATCATAGTCGGGAAAAGGATATACCCTTGCTTGTAACTCCTTCAAGGTTGGTTGATTTTTCACCTCTCACATTTGTTGCTTTGGAGCTTTCTCTTTTAACTTTTGTCTTGTGGAGGTTTTCGTAAAACTCACAGTTGTTGTCATAGATTCTCAAATTTGATCTTCAGACGAGTCTTTGAATTTCGTGACTTCTTTCCTAGGATAAAAAACAGGTGACACCATTCCATGTCTTGCAATACTTAGCTCCATATCATGAGCGCGTGTAGATAATTCTTCAAAAGTTTGAGGCTTAATTCCTTGGAGGATATGCACAAGACCCCAATACATCACTTGAATGCAAACTTCAACTGCAGAAGTTTCAGAAAGTTGATCCTTGCAATCAAAGCTTAATATTTGCCAACAATTTATGTAGTCTAGTATAGGCTCATCTTTACTTTGTCTTGTGTTTGCCAAGTTCATCATGCTGATTGTACGATGGGTGCTGTAGAAACGATTCAGGAACTAACTAGTTGCTCCCAATAATTAATTAATCCAGACTCCAAGTCCGTGTACCAATCAAAAGTGTTGCCTTTCAAAGAGCGAACAAATTGCTTAACAAGAAGATCATCACATGTATAACACTACTACAAGTCTTAACGAAATGAGCGATGTGTCACCTTGGATTTTTCTTTCCATCAAATTGTTGAAACTTTGGCATTTGATATCCAATTAGCATCGATAAGCCCTCAATTAACTTAGAATACGGCTTTGAGTATCCTATAAAACTTTGTGATGGACCGCCATATTATGCCTTGATGCTATTTGCAATCATATCTTGAAGTTGTTGAACTGTTAGAGTAGCCACTGAAGTGGATTGACCATCGCAGTTATTTTCACTTGACTTGATGAGAGATTCACCATCAACTTTTTCTCGTGGTGTTAGATTATAATTTGATTCTCTAGGATTGTAGAGATCTAACTTACTCATAAGTTGGGTAATTTGATGATTTTTCTCATCAATAGACTTCTTCAAGGCTTCAATGGTTTTCTCCATCATTGAAAACTTCTTATCCATGTCAACTTCATCAACCATGAAGTTTTTGAATTTCGTTAAAGGTGGAGAATTCGTTAAGTCCTCAGATTCTCCAAAGTTGCAGACAGTTTCAGACGGTTCATCTGATAACATATATGCAAAGTTACCCTCAGGGGTTGTAGTTACACTTGAAATTTAAGATTTTCTCCTTTTTGTCATCTCCAAAAATGTGAAGTATTGGGATCCATCCAAAGTACAAGCGTTGAGATTGCGTTGATTGATGAGGCCAACAAGTTTGATTGCAGTAGGTGTGGCATAGCAGACTTTTTGCACGAAACTTCATTGATTTTTCTGAAATCCACTGCAGTAGTTGAATTTTTTATTTTTCAATTTTTAGAAAGAAGAGATGAAGAGCAGAAATGGTCTCACTGGGCGTGCCAAAATTTATTCACAATTATTTTTCATTGTGCGAAAAATTAACTGCAAGCAAAAATAAAATAAACAAAAAAATAATTTTATTTAAATGAATCTTGTGAGTACAATTCTGTTGTTCTCTTGATTCTTTTCTCCTAAACTTAGAAATGATCTGAGGGCCTTTAGTAGCGTGTTTCTTGAATCTTTGGATGATTTGGACTCCTAGAGATGTATTTTAATCATCGGGAATGTCGGAAAGTGTTTTGTCGTTCTTGAAATAATCTCTGGGAAGAACTCCGTTGATTGCTCCTTGCAAGAACTTGAGTCAATGCCGATGTTACCAATGCTTGTCAAAGTCCTCTTTTGAGAATGTCCCCCCCTTCCCCTGTCTAGAATGTTATGTTACCCCCTATTTATAGTTGTAGGGGGTAAGCCTAGTTGCTTGTGATTGACCGAAATATGTCATTTTGACACTTGATGCCTTTTGACTGAGTGTTGAATTTGAATGAGATTTTCTCATCATTTTTACATATGGTGTCATCTCATTGGTCTTCGATTTGACTGGGATGCCACGTCACTTGATGAGCTTGGGCTTCAAAGTAAAATGGGCCTTGATGAGGAATAAAATCAGTTTATTATTTTTTTAAGCCCAAAATAATTTTAGACCCAATAAAATATGGATCAAATTCAAATTTTATATGAATTTGATCCAATAAATTTTACGTGTCTACAGATACCAAATACAATGCTAATATCAATCAAAAATTCATACAAAGTACATGATGAATGATGAATTTGCCAACTTTCTAGCACCTTTTAAGCCTAAATTATCATGTTTTTTCATAAATTTTTCATAAATTCCTCTTTTAATGCTTATTTGTGTAGGTAAAAGTTGAAATGGGAAGATGAGAAAGAAAACTTGATAAAAATGAGCTGAGGAATAGATGAAAGAGAAGAAATGTGAGCAAAAAGAACGAAAGTTGAAATGCAGACCCAAAAATCGACCCTCAGTAACCATGATCGCGACAAGTCAACATGTCAACCTAAGGGCGATCGCGATATGACTACCGCAATTGCAGGAGTCGTGGACGCGGTCAAGAGATGGCGATCACATTAGAGCAGAAATATTTTAAGGGCATTTTTGTAATATTTGAGAAATGTGGAATTGGGGCTCAAACAAGGGTTTTTAGCTCATTTTCACCATCTTTTAACCATCATCAATTTATCATCTTTGGGAAACATTTTTATACTAATCTTGAGCTAAGAAAACATTAGAGTAACTCCTAAGTGAATGATTGGCAAATTCCATTGAAGATTTATTGAAATTTAAAGTGTGGGTTGACATTCTCTTTGTCTTTCATAAATCAATTTGATGGAGATTTTGGTATATTCTTGTTCATTATCTTTATGAGTTGCTAGTTCTTCCTCTTGGGGTTATGCTTGGATAGGTTTTGATTTGTGCATGAGTATTGTTTATTTATATATCTAATTAGCTATTTGTTGTGGGTTTTACTATTATCCTAGGTTTGAATTGAGATTTGTGGGTGGAACCCTCAAATTGAATGAGATTTGTGGGTGAAAACCCCAAATTGACTTGGATCCCGCATCATTCTTGAAAGAGGGATGTGAATAATGAGTAATTGTGAACAACTATTTAATACTAGTTATTTCCTTAGAATTATCTTAGAAATAAGGATGTTATGTGATTTAACTAGCTTGATGGGCATCATCCTAGACATAGGGATGCTAAGTTGAGGTTTTGAGTTGGTAAGTTGGGCATGCTTATGAGGTATTCGAAAGATTTCATGAGTACAATTTAGAGTTTTATTGAAACACTAATACTAATACTTTAAATTTAGCTTACCCACGGCTCCTAGCTAAATTTGGATAAATTTTCAATTACCCATGTATGAATTCACACCTAGAATGGCATAATCCTAAGATCCGTCCCTAATTGATTACACTAGAATTATTCTTAACCTCGAGTTAGTCTTCTAGAAGCCTAAAATTGTGATATCTTCAAAAACGTTCAAACCCTCCAAATATTTATATCTTAGATTTGAATTTAGCAAGTAACTTCCATTTCGAACTTACTCGGTCGCCATTCAAATTGTTCCTCGTGAATTCGACCCCGATTCTTGTTGAGTTTATATTGAAAACGACCGTCTTGCACTTAATTTGACGTGTAAGTTAAGCGTTATCAGTACACTTATTCATTTCAGAGCCACCATATTAATCAAGATACAAAGACCCATTTATCAAATACAAATTAAACTATGAAAATGCAGATGAATAATGGAGAAAAAATTTAAATTGAAGAAAAATGTGACCTAGTGGTAAACAAATATTTGCAGAAAATTTGAATCTTCTACTCTATATTTTTAGATCAGAGAAATGTTTTTCCCTCAACAAATCACTACTTTTTTAATTTCATCCTTTTAATGATTGTCAAGTACAAAAAATCATTTATTTTCATACTTTGTTTTTGTTTGTATTTCAGACAAATTTTGTAAAAAAATTTAAACTCCTATCTCAACTAGTAATTAGCTTATAGACATATGTGTTTATGTAATTCACTCTTCATTATATTTATCTCTCTATTAATAGTTTAATCCAACTATATTTTTGCTATTGTTATAAATGGTTAAAAATATACTTATTTCGCACAAAATTTAATGGAGGACATAGTTGACCATAGGCATAGTATAAAGGTATATTTACTATGCAATTTAATAGAGGACATATTTGACCTATAAGCATAGTATAGACATATTTAATAAAGCAGCTGAACAATATAAAATAAAGGAATGGAGATCGAAACACTTATGCAACTTTAAGAAAGAACCTCAAAGTGTCTCAATCTTAGCCTTACAAAGCTTTGTACTTGTTAGTTTACAATTGTTATACAAAGAATAAGATCGAGTCAACTTTGTAATACAAACTGAGGCTGTGTCACAAGATCTAAAGAACAAATAAGTCTTCAAAACTTGTTCATCACCATTGTACTTGAACTCTGCTTTAAAAGATCTAAGAAAACTTTGAAATCCAAGGTGACTAGAAGTAAGCACCACATTGGTATTTCGAACCAAGATAAATCTTCGTGTTCTTATTTCAAGTTGATTATTTACTTGTCTATTTATTTACATCTAATCTGTTTTGTGAAGTATATTGATTTACAGTCAAGTCGGCTGTGAAGGCTTAATAGTCTACTCACAGAAATTTTCAATTCAGCCCCCCTCTTGAATTTCAATTGGTATCAGAGTCAGGTCTTACTAATTGTGTTGATTAACCGCACATGAGCAAAGATAAAATGATAAACTATCAAATCCCAGGACCTCTTCTTTAAGACAGTCACTCTTTCACAAGACCACCTTACTTCAATGTATAACATTATTCATACTGAAAGTACGAATTCAGAATCTTTGACCAATCAAATGACTTCTAGGCATGGATTGTCATTAAAAAGGGACCAAAGCTGATTTCAGGACTCAAAGAGAAATAAAAAGAAAAGAAAAGGACAAGGAATCAAGCAGTATTGATATAGAAGATCTCAAGAACTTTGAAGTCACCAAAGAACAACAAGAGCTAATTCAAACCAATGCACGAGCTATAAGTTTACTTCTTTGTGCTGTTGATAGAGAAGAATTATGCAAGATATCAACCTGGGAGACCACAAAATATATGTGGGATAAATTAGAGGTAACTTGTGAAGGAACCACCAAAGTCAAAAAGTCAAAGATTGCTTCCCTAGTCAATGAATACAAGCTGTTCAAAATGGAAGAAAATGAGAACATTGAAACAATGTTTACCAGATTTAGCAAAATTGTATGTGAGCTAATGTTATTAGAGATGATCTATATGTATAAATTATAAGTCCAGAAGCTAGTTAGAAGCCTTTTAAGAGTATGGGAAATGAAGGATGCCATTCTAGAAGACAGAGACCTTCACAACATGACATATAACGAGTTTTGAGGTAATCTCATTGCACATGAACGAAACTATAGCAACAGGTACAACAAAAAAGAAAAAAAGAAACCAGTAGCCTTCAATGTTGTGCCAACTGAAGAAGAAGATCTTCTGGAAGAAACTATTAGCGAAGGAATGACTCTCATAAATTGAGGAGTAAGGCAAATCATGAAACATAGACAACAAAGATTCCAAGGAGTCAGAAATAATGATTCATCAAGAAATGATGCCCATTGCTATCACTGTAGAAGACCAGGACTTTAAATAAAATTGTACAAAATTAAGAAAAAGATCATCTAGAAAAAATTAAAACTTTGGAGCGTGAAGCGATGAAGATAAAACTTAAGAGGAAACAAAAGTAGTCAACATGTGCTTTATGGTAAAAGGTGAATTAAGCGAAGTAAGCCCGTACAACTATCATAACTGTAACATTCTTGAAACCAATATAGATATAATTATTGATGAGATCCAAAATATTATTAATGATTACAATAAATTGGCTCAAGAAAAAAAACCTGGGAAGCTCGGCTTAAACCAAAACTTGGAAAGGAACGACGAAATTGTCAATTTGAACTTGAAGCATGTCAAATTGAAATTGACTTACTTCAAGAAGAGCTCGATGATGTAAAAATGCAATTAAATAGTATTAGAAAATCACCAAGTCATAGTTTCGTAAAATCAAATTCTTTTAAAACAATCTCAGGTTTCTCATCAAGATCGTTTGAACCGGCTAAAACTTTTTTTTCTTTTCAAAGACCAACCTGTTATACATGTGGACAGAAAGGACACAAATCACACACTGTAGACAAAATGTCTACAGGCGTGTGGGTTTGGAGGCCTAAAGAAAGTACTTCTAACTCCCAAGGACCCAAGACATCTTGGGTACCTAAGTAAAATTAATTCTTTTATTTTTTAGGAACACTTCAGCAAAAGCTATAAACAGAGGATATGGGTCATTGATAGAGGATGTTCCAGACATATGACTGGAAATAAAGAAAACTTTTGTCCTCTAAATAAAGTAGAAGAAGGATTAGTATGATTCGGTGATAATGCCAAGGGCGACGTCATCAGAGTCGGTTCAGTAAAGCTCAACTCCTTATGTGAACTTATTGAATTATACCTCTTGGGAGGACTCAAACACAAACTACTCAGCATCAATAAGTTGTGTGATGTTGGATTTGGAGTCTATTTCAAAGCTGAAAATTGCTTCATCAAACATGATAAAAGAGATATTCCTCTTATCGATGAACATGATGGTAATATCTATATTTTAAATAGTTTTGATTTTTCTACCCTTACCTGTCTTACTGTGAAAACCAATGAAACTTGGTTGTGGCACAAAAAGCTTGGGCATTCTAGTATGCACATAATTGACAAACTTTCCAGACTGGAATTGGTGAAAGGTCTGCCAAAACTCAAGTTTGAGAAGGATCATATCTACGATGCTTGCCAATTAGGTAAACAGACTCGAACATCATTAAAAGTCAAATATACTGTATCAACTACGAAACCCTTTCAAACAATCTATATGGATTTATTTGGCCCCACCAAAACCGCAAACATTAGTGGGAAAGGATATATTTTTGTTATCGTTGATGATTATTATTGTTTTATTTGCGTAATTTTTCTCGCTCATAAACATAAGGATTTCAAAAATTTTGAGATTTTTTGTAGGAAAGTACAAAGAGAAACTGGATATTTCATTACCTACGTACACAGTGATCATGAGGAGAATTTGAAAACAAAGCATTCGAAGAAGATTGTACTCAAAATGGATACTCTCAAAACTTTTCATCACCTCAGTCTCCTAAACAAAAAGGTGTGGTAGAATAAAAACCTCGATCCGTCTAGGAGACTTCAAGAACTATGCTACTAGAGCACAATATTCCAAATAACTTTTGGGCAGAGGCAGTAAGCACAGCATATCACATCATTAATGGATGTTTCATCAGACCTATCCTAAAGAAGATGCCTTATGAACTGTGGAGAAGGAAGAAGCAAATATTAGCTACTTTTATTCTTTTGGACGCAAATGCATCATCCACAATAACGGTAAAAATAAATTGGGAAGATTTGATCCACGAAGTGACCAAGTTATTTTTCTTGGGTACGCTCCTACTAGTCGTGCTTACAGGGCTTATAATAAAAGAACATTAAATGTTGAAGAATCTATTCATAATGTATTTGATGAATCTAATAATCTTCATATGAGTTTGAGTATTGATGAAGAACAGGTAAGTGATCTACAATATAGATCCAATGCTAGTATAACTCCTAATCCATCACAAGATGAGTCGACTATACCCCCTCCAGAGTCGACTCATGTTATTGAAATAGTCAAAACAGATGTTCCAAGAGAGTGGAAATACAATTCAAGCTATCCAAATGATTTTATCATTGGAAATCTAGACAATAAGATGCAGACAAGAGCCTCATTGAGAAAGAAAGCATCTGTTGCCCTTGTATCTCAAATCGAACTAAAGAAGATCGATGAGGCCCTTAAGGATGAATCCTGGGTCGAGGTCATGAAGGAAGAATTAGACCAATTCAAACAAATTCAAATTTGGACTCTAGTTGAATGACCTAAGAACTACTCAATAATTGAAACTAGATGGTTGTGCAGAAATAAATTAAATGAAGAAGGTAAGGTTATTGAAAATAAGGCCAGACTTGTAGCTTAAGGTTACTCCCAACAAGAAGGTATTTATTATGATGAAACCCTTGCTCCTGTAGAAAGTTTAGAATCAATTCAAATTTTATGAGCTTTAACTGCTTTCAAATGTTTTAAGTTATATCAAATGAACGTCAAAAGCGCCTTTCTAAATGCATTTATTCATAAAGAAATTTTTGAAAAATAACCCCCTGGTTTTGAAAATTCTTCTTATCCAAATCATGTTCTTAAATTATAAAAAACACCTTACAATCTTAAACAAGCTCCATATACCTGGTATAAGAGATTGATTACTTTTTTGCTAACTAATAATTTTTAAAGAGGCAAAATTAATACAACTATGTTCATACAAAATCTTGACTAAAATCTTCTTATTGTGCAAATCTACGTTGATGATATTATTTTTGGTAGTCCTAACATCTCCTTGCATGAGGATTTTGCAAATCTGATGAAAGAAGAATTTGAAATGAGCCTCATCGGAGAACTCACATTTTTCTTAAGATTACAAATCAAGAAAACACCCAAAGGTACTTTCATCAGTCAAGCCAAGTACACAAAGGAACTTATCAAAAAGTTTAGCATGGAAAAATGAAAGGCCTATAGAACTCCAATGAGTCCATCCATAAGTCTTGATTCAGACTCATCTAGAAAAGATGTTGATGAAAAGACATGCAGGGAAATGATTGGATTACTTCTCTACTTGATCGCTAGTTGACCAGATATTATGTTCAGCATATATAAGTTTGCAAGGTTTCAGTCGGCTCCCAAAGAGTCTCATCTAACTGTCGTTAAAAGAATCATCTAATACCTCATTAGAATATAAGACATCGAACTTTGGTGTCCTCACTCTTCTTACTTTGATTTATTGGATATTCAGATGTTGACTTTGCAGGTGATAAGAATGATAGAAAAAGCACTAGAAGGACATGCCAAATTCTTGGTGATGCTTTAATATCATGGCATAGTAAGAAACAAACTTCAGTTGCCTTGTCAACAGCGAAAGCCGAATACATAGCCATTGGAAGTTGTGGTACTCAAATTTTATGGATTATGCATCAACTTCTTGATTTTAATTTGTCATTTGAATCTATTCCTATAATGTGTGACAACACCAGTGCTGTTAGTTTTTCAAAATTTGCTGTGCATCATTCAAAAGCCAAACACATTGATATTAAACACTATTTTATTCATGATCATGTAGAAAATGGTGATTTTTTCTAACTTTTATTGATTCTGAAAATCAATTAGCAGATATTTTACTAAGCCCCTGCTAGAAGAAAGATTTTGTTTCCTTTGAAAAAGACTTGGTATCGTCAGCATTAATGACTTATGATTTGTTTGCCTATTTTTTCAAAAAATTAAAAAAGGGGGAAAACTATATTTTTGGTAAATCTTTATGAAAAGGAGTTATCATTACTTTTGCCCCTTTTCATGCCTCTTTTAATGCCCTTACGACTTTTTACCTTCCCTAACAACCCCTTTTGCCGTCTTTTCACCTCAGTAGTCACCTCACTCTCTTCACCTTCCTCTCATTTCTTTTCCCTTCCTTCATCTTCCATCTATTCATCTTTCTCTCCATATCTTTAAAAAAAAACTTGTCAGACTTCCCCTCTACCAAATGATCAGAACTCGCTATCAACATTTTTTATCTCAATTATTGTATCTCTATCAAGCTATCAATTTTCAAAACAAGAAATATATACATGCAATGCTGTGTTCAGCATATTCAAATAAGCATGCAAATAGCAACATTAAAATTATTTTTTCTCTGTTTAGGTTTACGTAAAAGAACTTTAGCAAAACAACTCCACACTTTTAAATATTTCAAATTATGTTTATAACTGTTCCACAATTCATAAGGAGTTTTGTCAGTATTTTTATGAGGAATCCTATTTTATAAGTGACATGTAGATAATATATCTTTATCCCCTAAATTATTAGGTGCATTAAAATTAATTAACATGTAGTTAAATATTTTTCTTAATATTTAATTTTTCTTCAGCTACACCATTACACAGGTGAATAAGGTGCAAATATTTTATGAATAACTTTATTTTTACAAAAATATTTAAAGATACATATTCTCCACCTCTATTAAATCTAATTCGCTAGATTTTTCTGCTAAGCTCATTTTCAACTTTAATTTTATAAGACACAAAAACATCAAGGGCATCATCTTTATTTGTAAGTGAATCCAATTTAGTAAATCTAGAAAAATAATCAATAAAAATTACAAAATATTTTTTTTTTCATCTTTAGTCATGGTTAGTTTTAAATCACCTAAATCAGTGTGAATCAAGGATAATAATTCAGTTTCTCTATTAAATGAAAAATATGAATTTTTAGTAATTTTAGCTTCAATACATATTTTACATTTATAAAAATTATTTGTGTCTAAGCTAGATGTTAAATTGAGAGATTACATATTCTTTATATATTTAATATTAGCATGTCTTAATCTAACATGTCATAAAGAAACAGACTCGGTCATATAAATAAAAGTAAATGGACTTTCAATTGAGCACAAATAAGTTATGGTTACAAAATTTTTGGCCCATAAAAATATTTTTTTTGATTAATATAACCTCATTATTTCAAAAGTTACCTTTATCCCAATTTTTTATAGTAGCCCACAAAAATAAAATTGATTCTGATATTAGAAACATATAAGACATTACTTAATGTTAGAGTTTTATCAGATATGAGATTGAGAAGATCTTTATTTTTTTCAAAATTTTTAGTAGTCCTGGAGATCCAAGATAAATAATTTTTTCTCCCTTTCTACTTGAGTGTATGACCAAATCATTTCTATTTATATAAATGTCTCGTATCACCAGAATCTATCACCTAGTTTCTCACATTAGCCTCAATATTCATTTATGAGAAGATTGCAAACAATATATCATCGATTTCAGTTAAATTTATTTTTGACTAAACGAAATTGTTATTTATTTCACATATTTTTTTACATTGAGATGCATTTTTTATGAAGGTTTTATCACTAGCATTGGCGTGTAATTATATTTATTTTTATATTTATATTCTGCGATATCATAAACTTCTGACAAGATGACCGAAATAAGAGCAGCCAGGAAAATACCACCATCAATATCATTAATAATTTTCAGATCAATATGATATAACATAGTTTCTTGAGAAAATTGAAGGAAAGGTGTCTTTTAAGACTTGAATGAAGGATTGGTGACATTGACCAACAGATAGGGTCAAACATCATTAGGAAACTTGATTAAGTTAATCGTGGACTTGATTAATATTTTCAAAACTTTCTAATCTTTTCAGAAATACAAATCAACCCAACCCACACCTCTCTTCAATCCAAATCAACCACTCTCTCCTCTCTCTCGATAGCTTCTCTCAACTCTCTCCCAACCAACAGTTCTGCAAAATTTCTCTCTTCAATCCACGATGACTTCTACTTCCGGCGATAAATAATTGGGCTTCGAGTTCCCCTCTTTTCTCCCTTCAAACCCCAACGACTTCTACCTCCGGTAATAAATAGTTGAGCTTCGAGTTACCTACTTCAATTCAATCAACCTGTCTCTCATCCCTCTCTCGACAGCTTCTCTTAACTTTCTCCCAACCAACTGTTCTAGAAATTTCTCATTTCAATCCTCGACCACTTCAACATCTGACTACAAATAGTTGGGCTTCGAGTTTCTTTTCGACTTCAACCTTTAATCGATGTGACAGCCTTGCTCTCCGGCCAAAATAGCTTCGAATTCTTCATCGTTCCTTTTCTTCTTTCACAGGTAAAAATTTATGGTCTTTTCAGTTTTGAAAAAAATGAGGAACTTGAGCCAACTTCTCTTATAGTATTGATTAACAATTTCAATATTTGCTGTATTAATTTGAAATGCAGTCTGAATAAAACCCTAATTTCTGGTATTTCTTCTCTTCTCTTTTCGTAGTGAATTATGATATTTTATTGTATTTTTTTTGAAGTTTAATTTTTATTGTTTGTGTTTATAAAAACAAAATGATAATTTCGTTTGATTTGTTCTGTTCTTGTTCTTGGTAAAAATGGTGAAATTATTAGTTTTTATTAAACAAAATCGTGCTAATATTTTTTGTTTCCTCTTACAGATTACCCATCTGGGGCAACATATTAACCATCTGATGCAACAAATTTATAATATGATGCAACAGATCAACCATCTGATGCACCAGAGTAACCATTAAATTATAATTCTGATGCAACAGATTAACTATCTGATACAACAATTTTACCCTATGTTACAACAGATTAAGCATCGAATAAAAAATAGAATGCAACTAATTAACCATCTGGTGCAATGGAAGAACCTTCAGATTAATAATCTGATGCAACAGATGAACCTTCTGTTAGATAAAATCCTATCAACTCTTCCTACAGGAAATGTCCAGGACTTGAATTTTCCAACTGATTATTCATCTGCCGCGATAGACGACCCTATGTTGGAAGAAATCTAAATAATATTGACTGTTGATAACTATTCCAACGGATCACTCATGTATTGCAACAGATGTCTGACCTGTTGCACAGATCATTTATCTTTCTCAATAAATGAGTGATATATTTTGTATTGTCACAACAGATTACTCAGCCGTTGCTGCAGGTTAGTTAACTGCTCTGACAGATCACTCATATGTTGCAATAGATGTGTGATCTGTTGCATAAATCATTTATCTTTCTCAACAGATGAGTGATATATTTTGTATTCTCGCAACAGATTATTCAGTCGTTGCACTGGATTATTTAACTATTTTAACAGATCACTCATATGTTGCAACAGATGATGTCACAATAGTTGTGTGATCTGTTGAACAGACCATTTATCTATCTTAAAATATGAGTGATATATTTTGTATTATTGCAATAAATTACTCATCTACTGCAACTGTTTGGTTATACGCTGCAACAGATATACTACCTGGTATAATAGATCGACGATCTATTGCAACTTATTTTACTATTTTGCTTGTTTGATTTACTGTTATCCCTTTTTAACGATGCATTAATCAACAATAATATATTATTTTACGTTCCTATTAATTTTAGATAATATGGTTCCCAAAAAAGTAGAAACTGGATTAAGTCCAAGTAAAGGAATAAGTGAAGCAGCTAGGCTACATCCACCACTCTATGAGCTTGCTTTACAAGCGCTACTCAATCGGGAGTAGAATATGATGAACACGGGGTGGAGAAATATTTCAAAAGTTATGATACAAATGCTAATAGCCCTTTTACTGAATAGCTTGTCAAAGCTTTCAGCATTGATCGTTATCCTATGAGAATTCAGTGTGATGGTGCCACAGATTTAACCGGTGATTTCATGGTTAAGTCTGCCATGCAAAAATCTTTCGACGCATTCAGAAAAATACTTCGAGAATAAAAATTGGATGCTTATATTAGGGACAACTATTTTGGAAAATATCTTGATTTGTCGGAGGACAACAATTCTCGTTTCCAAATAAAAATGGTATATGAACTTCTCAAGCGTAGGTTTATATATGAAAACAAAGATAAGATGGATGAGGTATGGATAAATTACCGTGGCATGCCTGTTTGTTTAGGTTGGAAGAAGTTTGCCATTGTTACTGGACTAAAATGTTATCCTACTTCTCAAGTTATATCTATTCTAACCCAAAAAAACACCCCGCACACCCAAAAAAGGAAAAGGTAAGTTGTGTGATCGTGATGACCTGGTGTCCATTGTTGGTCTAAGCTTCAAAAACAAAAATTTGATAGAAGCGTTGAAAGGTAAAGGACTTTCAAAGAAGCACAAGAAGTCATTGTTCTTGGTTTGGTTTGTACATAATATTCTTTGGCGAGAGACGTTAACAACAACATAAGCCTCGGTTTAATAAAGCTCTCCGAGGATCTTGAGGCATTTAACAGCTCTCCTTGGGGGTATGAAAGCTTCAAAATGACTGTCAAATATTTGTTGACTCTGTTATCGCCAAAGACAGTCAGCTTATATGGCTTCCTATGGGCTTTCATGGTAAATGTTTCTTTCTTCTATTATGATATCTTTCATTTTTTCGGCTCAATAATGGTTTTGATTTATTGGCGTTATTTTATAGGCTTGGGCGTTTGAAGCCATTCCTTATTTGAGACAACAAGTGAACTACCAGGAAGGAGTTTCCTGTCCAAGAATCTTGAGATGGTTGTCGGCCAAAACTAATAAAAATGCAAAATTTCTTGATCTCCTCAACCCCTCGAAGGATGCAGTAAGTATAATTGTAATGAATTTTTTTTTAATTAATGATTTTTTTTGAATGATCTAATCATCATTCTAATATATGTAATGATTTATGTTAGATTGTGCATCCGTTGCTAGTTCTGACCAATCGAGAGTTGAAGATACCATTTTTTCTTACTTTACGGTATGACAAACTTTATCGGACCCTAAGGTCATCAACAGAATAAAAATAGAATTGTTTGGAGCAACAACCATTACAAGAAAAATAATTTTATGGTGATGGAGCTGTTGGTGGTGGTAGTGGTGCTGCTTTTAGTGCTTTAAGTATTTAAAACAAACCATTATGAGTATGATCATACTGGTTATATAGATTTTGCCTCTCCCAGCGAATGTTCTGCATGCAAATGTCAAGACTGCAGGGCGAAACATGATGTAGTGATTATGCTATTAATGCATTAACTGCTTCTGTAAAGGAATTGACATCTAAGAGGGGTCTCATTCCATCAAAGAAGATTTTATTTCCATCTGCTCCATTAGAGATTAGGGCTAAGAGGAGAAGGAGAATGATTTCTATGGCATTATCAAGCATTGAAAAAAGCAAAATTACAACTCCTCTGTCTGTATGTTGCACTGAGCAACATACAATGTCCAAAGGAGAGAAACACGAGCTGAAGAAGGTGAATATGTTATATGTCTTCCAACTGACAAAACAAATAGACATATATTTGTTTGAACAAATAACACATTTGCTGAAAATTATTAAACAGATATATACATCTGTTGTAATAGTTGACTAACCTGTTGCCCCAGATACTTTATCTGGTGTAACATATGTCTGGTCTATTTTAGCAAATCAAATAGCTCTTTGTACCACTTTTATTTGTACCAACAGATGACCTATCTGCTGCAACAGATGATTCATATGTTGCAACAGATGGTTTATCCGTTGGAAATTATCACGTAGGGTCTTCCTCATGTAGAAATTTATCCCAACCATTGATTCATTATTGCAACTGAAATATAATCTGTTTGGGACAATTTAAAATGGGAGGAAGACCTGTTTGATTTGCTAGAAGAGATAAGTTATCCTTTTTCGTTTTGTTGTATCTTCGTAATTAGCATTGACCAATTCTGGCTTTCCAGGTGGATGTAGAAGAAGCTACTGCTGAATAACATTGACAATATGCTGCTCTTTTTTATGGAAATACGGAGAACAAAAAGCAAAAAAACCATACGTAAGCGACAATAAAGATCCACAATGATCAAAGCCGAATTCCATAGCACCGGATGAAGAACAACTTGTCCATACTGAGTAGATCTTTATAGATTGATCCTGTCAAAGCAATCCTTGGTAGTATACTTAAATTGTTGTTGATGTATTTGTTGAGATCTGTACCCATAATAATTTTTTTACATTTTATTTATTCGTTGACTTAGTTCAGCTAATTTATGAAGGCTTCGATTTATTTTATTTTGTCTACAAATTTTATTTATTCCTTAAATTTGAACTTATAAGTTGAAAAGGAATACTAGATTCAAATATTGCAACAGATAATGTATATGTTGCAACAGACGACACATCTATTGGAAAAATCGAACAGATTTAGACATATGTTATAACAGGTAGGTGATCTATTGAAATTTATCAAACAGGTCTTTCCACTATTGCAACAGATGGACTTTAGATAAAAATATCGAGATAATGCAACAGATGACCAACCTATTGCAACAGATAAACT
Source organism: Capsicum annuum (assembly GCF_002878395.1). Taxonomy (NCBI): domain Eukaryota; kingdom Viridiplantae; phylum Streptophyta; class Magnoliopsida; order Solanales; family Solanaceae; genus Capsicum; species Capsicum annuum. The sequence continues at coordinate 232,871,212 of NC_061111.1, read as the reverse complement.
ATATGTCAGAACAGGTAGGATAACTATTACAACGGATAGAGAATTTGTTGCATTATAAACATTTAACTTTCATTGTACATAAAAAATTATCATTACATGTAAGAAGGTTAAAGTGAATTAAATTGAAATAAAAAAGGTGCAACGCATCGACGGTGTTCAGTTCAAATACCTAAAATAAAATAGGCATCAAGTAGACAGTGTTCATTTTAAACATGTAAAATAAAATAGGCATCAAATGTGTCAGTGTCAGTCTGGCATATTTCGCTGAATTTCCGTCACTTGGCCCCCAACGGTTATTTTTTCCCTCCATTATCTTATATATTAATCTTCCTCCTAAAATTTAACCCTAAATTCCCAAATCTTCTTCTTCATCGTCATCTTCTTTTATCTATCCAAATTCTTCAAATTATTTCTTTCATTTTTTCCAACTGAGCTTGACAATGTCGAGCGCATCTTCCACTATTTTTTGTGATAAAGATTTTCGATATTATAAGTGCGGTTATGAAACTCTGTTAAAGACTTCTTGGACTCAACAAAATCTGAGTTTTAGGTTATTTACTTGTAAGATTTCAAAGATAATATTTTTTTTATTTAATTAGTTGATTAATTATTGACTTGTAATTATTTTGTAATTGTGTTCTCTTTTTTATAGAAATTGGGTGGATGCAATTACTTTGATTGGTATGAAGAATGACACCCTTCACAAGCAAATCGTGTAATCTAGGATTTGTTGAACAAAGTCAAGGCTTCTGAATAGAAACAAAATCGAGTAAGAAGATACTACATTGTTGCCATTATTGCTATTGGTTTGGTATTGTTGGGCACATGGATATTCAAGCCTAATTGCTAAAATTTTCATGGTGGTGTGTGTATTTACTACTGGTTTAGTGTTGTCGAGCACATGGATATTCAAGCATAACTTTTGAAAAATATCAAAAAGATTTAGGCATATATTGTAAAATTTAGGTCATCTGTTGGAAATTATCAAACAGGTCTTCCCACTGTTGCAACAGAGTAGACGTAGATTATTAGATTATTCATAGAAATAACATTGGCGTAATGCAACAGATGACCAACCTATAGCAATAGATAAACTATCTGCCAGAATAGATTAAATATATTTTACAACAGATTGACAATCTAATCTATTGCATTATAAAAAACTCAACTTTCATCGGAAAAAAAATTATTGCCACTACATGTACATGTAATGAAGTGAAGGGTGACTTGAAATTAAAAATTTCTATTTCACAGGCTCTTCTATATATACGGGCTTCAAGCATCCAGTTAGTGCCCAATAATCCCATACCTTTTGCAGCTTTGCCACAACGTTATCGTACAAAAAATTCATTGGCTCGGCCATTTCTGTGTCGGTCAGCAAACATTCGATATGTGCAAGAGCGTGCGAGCCGCTCGCTTTAGTGGCATCATCTTTTGGAAGGATCATTCCCCTATTTCGACCTTCAAAATCCCATGATTTATTCATTAACACTTCCTTTAGTAAATGATTCATCAGTTTACTCTCCCTCAATAAGATGGGTAACAACACCATTAGTGGCTCCACGAGAAGAAAAAGATCAAAATTGTCGATGAGAGGACGTTGGATTCATAAACATTGATCTTTCCCTCCTTGAGTAGTATATCAACAGCCTGATAATGCATGTCGTACATACTAATGACTGCAAGAATATTTTTTGCCTTGGTCCAGCTCTTGCCATATGGATTTGGCCTGTCCCCTCTAACATATTTTATCATTTCTTCTTCATCCAAGACCAACGTAGGAAATAGGAAATCAAGTTCCATGCCAAGGGCTGACACTTCTCCATTGAGTTGATTGTACCTATCCTTGAGCTTCTTGCAGAAGTTGAGGTCCATTATCCTATCAGCAGCATCATAAGTTTCCCGATATGTTAATTACCTTTTCCTCATAAGGCAGATAATTATGTCAACATGCTATGAGATAAGAAGTCAATTTTTAAATAGGTTAATAATTGTAAAGATGTAACGGATGGTCCATCTGTTGCATAGGTTCCATCTAATGTAACTTATGCAACAGAACCACTACCAGTTACACCAGTATACCCAGTTGTTGTAACAGATGTGAAATATGTTGCATAGCTTCTTCTTCATGGGGTAGATTAGAAGGTATAGGTTAGGAAAATTAAACTTTCCTTGTCCTCGTATGGCATATGCATATCAGTCATAGTCTGGAAGTCTTGAGGGGAAAAGAAAGGCCTGGGGTAATCCGATGCTCCTGGCTTGGCATTCTTGTCCTGTCGCAGTTCCCTCTTCTCTTCGGTGCCACGTTTCGCATATATGTCCACCTTATTAACTGGCCCCTGAACTTCAACAGCTTTTGGAGAGGGAAGAATTGCAATTTCTTTTAATTTTTGACCAGAGAGTACGTCTCTAATTGCTCTTTTCTTTCTCCTAACCAACACTATAGGAGTGTGTGGATACCTCACCTTCTTGGATGGGATGACACACCTCTTATATTTGAATTCCTCGATATCTTTAGAGATAGCCTCTACTTTTTCAAAGAGTTTATCCTGTCTGTCCTTGCACTCTTCGCATTTGCAATGAGAACACGAGGGTGAAGAGGGGTGAGAGGGACCTGTGTAAGGGCGAAAAGGGATGTTTCCAAACATATTTATTATTTATTGAGCATTAACATGATCATCACCACGAGTGGTAGAAACATCAGCATGCCCGCCACCAACACCAATAACTCTACCAGAAGAAGCTCCCGGATCTGCCCTAGTAAAAGGTTGGTCATGAAGAGCCTCAGCATTAGGCTGACCTTGCCCAACTGCTCTTCTTATGGCTGTTTGTCCAGCCAATTCCTTCTTTATTCTCACTCTCCAATTGTTTCTCTTTCTTACTTTTATTTTCTTCATTACCATCTACGGGCCCTTGTCCACCTCCATCAATGTTGTTTTCACATCTCTCCTCAGCTTCACTTTTTCCTGACTAAGATTGTTCAGGAAGCTCCTCCGAATCCCTCTGTATGTAGCCTTTTCTTTTGGGTGGTCTGACATTGATCCACTTTCACTTTCATTTCTTTTGGGAGACATGTTTTACCTAGAGACAAAAAAAAATAAAAATTACATTACAATTGATGTATGTATAGATTTTAAAAAATACATTACAAACACCACAAATACCGATACATCAACAGCCACCACTACAAACACCACCAACCAATGCCAACAAAACAAACACTATGAATACCAACACCACCTATAGCCACCACAAACACCAACCAATGCCACCACCAGTGCCACCATGGCGACCACAAACACCACCACCATCACCAACACCAACACCACAAACACCATCCAACAATACCACAACAGTCAACGGAACACTGCAATGGAACCTAGGGATTTCTTGAGTTCTTCCTATAATTTTACCATAAAAAATCAAAGTTATGAACCCATTCTCAAAGATAAATATAACTAAAAGTTTTAATTTTTATCATTAACTTAAAAGCCCTTATTTTTTAGAAAAAATAACAAATATAAAGCTCTTATCGAACTTTGTTGCCTACGAAGACAAAGAAAACGACTTATGCAAGCAAGAATGAAGTCAAAAATAACACCTATGCGGTCAAAAATAAGAAAAACGATCTGTTATGGAGGGTTCAGCAATTTGTTGAGTAGCTATTGTCTGTACTGTATTGTTGAGTGAGAATAAGAGAGAAAGAGCGAGACCTCGAGATTTGAAATAATGAAACATTTTGTATGGGTTGATTTGTATTTTGGAAAAGAATGACAAGTAGTTTGAAAATGTTAATTTGGTCTGAATTGATCTTAATTATTTTTAAAATCATAAAATATATGTGTAATTTTTAACCCTCTCATCATGCAATTGCCAAAAGGTTAATTCAATTGAAATTGTATAAAAACAATTGAAGTTGTAGTTGACCGAGTACTCTAGTTTACCCTATGAAAACTCACCCCTGGTCCTAGATTAATCAATTTAGGTACTATTAGTCTAACATATGAACTCAATTAAAATTGTAAAAAATAAATGTTCAACATGTTGTGTCAGATTTCTCATCTGTTGTAAATTATAAATTAGATTAGGTAACAAAAGATTACAAATCTGTTTTAAATTATAAAACAGATTAAGTCATCTGTTGCGACAGATTACCCATCTGTTGTAAATTATCAAATGGATTATCATATGTCGCAACAAATTACTCATATGCTGTAAATTATCAAATAGACGTTGCCATCTGTTATGGCTGACCCTATGAGAACTCACCCCTAATTCTAGATTAATCGATAGTTTACCCTATGAGAACTCACCACTAGTCCCAGATTATTCAATCAAGGTATTAGTACCCTATTCCTAGATTAATCAATTAAGGTATTAGTCTAGCATATAAGGTAGTAAGAATCAGTTCAGCTCGGAGTTATCAATCGACGACTCTGGTCAGGAGGAACGCAGTACCGTCTCATCATGCAATTGCCAAAAGACTCAATTAAAGTTGTAGTTGACCTTATGAGAACTCACATTCGATTAAGGTATTAGTCTAACATATGAACTCAATTTAATTATATATAAGCAAATGTTCAACCTGTTGCAACAGATGTATTTTCTGTTGGATCAAATCAAACAGATAGTGTTATCTGTTGCAATATATTACACATCTATTGTAAACAAAAAAACAAATTACGTTATTTGCTGCGACAGATCACGAATCTATTGTAAACTATCAAACAGATTAAGTCATCTGTTGCACTTAAATGTTTTTAGATCTTTTTTTTGATAAAGAAATTTAGGTATTTCCTGTCCGAGATAAAATAGTTAAAATACTAAGGTAGTAAAAAATATTACTCGGTACTACTTGGATAACTCAAAATTCTCCTGAGTGAGCAGTCTTATCTTATCTTTTCAATGTCACCATCTCCTCTTGCCCCTAAAAAGTTATTAATGAATATTTAAAAAACCCCATATCTAGAACTCTCTCTCCTTCAGCCATAAAGTAGTCTAGACTCAACTCATCACTCTTCTTTATTCTTTATTCTTTATTCTCAATTATCTTTGTTGTTTCCTTTATTCCTCTCTGTTCTCTCTTTTTTCAGATGAGGATCCTTTAGGATCTCAACCAATCAATAACTTTTCTCGACTGAACTGGATGTTTTGATTCGTTTGCTTTTTTGACATTGCAGGTATGGTTCACTGTTGCTCTTTTCATCTCATCTTCTTCTTTGTATATCATTTAAATTAGATATTTACATCTGTTGCTATTAATGATTTATCCATTACCAGTTTCTTATTTATTGAGAGAATTGAAGGAAAGGTGACTTTTAAGTTTTAAATGAACGAACCATTGTTTTTATTTAAATATGCGAAAAAAGTCATCTGCTGAGACAATTTAAAAAGCCTTGTTATCAGTATAGTTTTTTTATATCGTTTGTTTGGTACTTTGGTGGTGCTGTTGTTGGGGGTGGTGGTTGTGTTGGAACATATGATGTTTGTGTTATGGATGGTGTTGGAATATATGGTGTTGTTTTATTTGTTTCTTTGCTGTTGATGCTGTTGGTGGTGGTGTTACAATAGTTTTCTCAATTGTTGCAACTGATGAATCAACTGTTAGAACAAACAGAGCAACTGTTTGAAGAAATCAAACCAGTAGCAAGGTTGGTTTGATTTATTCCAACAGATGACCCATCTGTTGCAACATGTCTTCCATCCTTTGCAAATGATGCCTCATCGGTTGAACAGATGGGTAATCTGTTGCATCATATTGGTCATCTATTGATTCACTCAATTTCGTGTTACCCTTTTGTAATGTTCTTTTTGCTCTTCTCTTGTTTGACATCAAATGTATTTCTCTTGTTCGCAGATAAAAGAAAGTAAAATTGTATCTACTTTTGCCCGGCCAACATTAAAGGCTAGAGTAAAGATGGGTTCGGAAGAATAAGCTGCTTACAGATAGAACCACTTCATATGTGGGAGGTATGTATTAATGATCAACCTATCATGAAAATACACATCCAGTACAATGATTTTGTGAATGTTTGTTCTTTACCTATTGATAACGCTCAATCTACAGCTCTCGTGGGAGTGTAAAGCGGTCGTTAGCAAATATAGAACCCAACCTGGGTTGGGTATCGATCCCACAGAGAATAGCTTGGCCAACAAGCAAGAGAAATTACTAGACTTTTAGTGCAAGTCTCGTAGGAAAGGGGGGATTGTAGTATGTAACCAAAACAAGAATGTAAGAACTGAAAATAGCAAAATAAAGAGAGATTGTCACGTGTGTTGTAAACAATGAGAATTGAGGCGTTGGGGTTATGTCCACCTTCTGAGGTATACGTCTCTATTGGCTATGAGTGTGTAGAGTCTTGACATGTAATTGCTTATAGAGAATTGTAGTCGATGGTAAATCCAAGCGTCTCTCGACCTAAACAAGGACTATTTCACTTTAACTCTCTCGAGCTTAAAGCGTGACTAACGGTACGAATTCTCCAAGAAGTTAGTCCAGGTACGGCACTAGCTTTTTAATAGGAAAGGGTGTCCTACTACCTTGACATTATCTCTTTTCCAGACAAATAACTTTTCTCTCGAACAAGTCAGATGTTAGACTGGCGTTGGTCTATGCGTCTTCTTTTCTAGACAAATAACCTTTCTCTCGAACAGGTTAGATGTTAGAATGGCGTGTTCTTGTGTTTGAACCGCAAAGAATGTAGATTTAAGATGAAGAGAATAATGATATAAGCAATATACTTGTCTTGAACTCACAAACTCATAGCTATAGATAGTAACTCATTCGGCTTCCATAACCCCAACTAAGAGATTTAGTTACCCATGAATGCGAAGGATATCACGTTTTGCATGGTGGATGGCGTGAATAGTAGGTGTTTGGCGTGTGGTTTTAGTGATTCCGTAGCAAGTAACGATTCTCTTGTTGTGGAATTTAAGAGTAGAAGAATGAAGAATTGAGAATGGGTTGTAGGAAGATGTCTTAATTGTAAGGAGATGAATGAATTGTCAGAATGTCTCCCTCCTTCTCTTTTTTAAAAATCTCTAACATGATAGGGTATTTATAATACTCCTATCCTACTCCTACTAAACTAATAAAATAAATAACCAAATCCTAATATACTAATGAAATCCTTGACCCAATTGTACTAGGGTAAGGTTACAAAATTATAATCCAAATAGAATGATGAAACACATAACCTAATTGCACTAGGTTAATGTATTATGGCAAAAATCCAGCTTTGTGTCTGTAAGTCCCAAAGTCTTCAGAAATGCTGTTTTAGCCCGGGACAGATTTTCCATGCAGCAGATTTAGTCCTTTATGCGTCCAGCTCCTTTCCATCTCGTTTGTGAGCTTTCTTTTGCGTCAAGTAAGCCATAAATTGCTGTATTTTGCATCATTTATACCTGAAACTTTCCTAATCACATTTGTTAGCTCATTTACAGGAAAAAGGACTAAAAGTGTACGAAATAGATAATTAGTTCTCGAAACTAGGCTAAAATATGGGCAAAATATATTGATATAGGCGCGTAATTTCGCCTATCATCACCTATTAGGCATTAATCCTTCAAACAAGATATGACATTTTACAGTTAAGATTGTTAGGTTTGAACTGGTAAGGCTGAGGGACCAAGACGGTGGTGTCGATACCCAATTACAATTTGATGACGGTTTATGCTCATGTTTTTGTGTCAAGTTTGGGGAAGGGTTCAAGTTTTTGGCGACAGTGTAAATATCTAATAGTGATTGGACCATTTTTAATGGAGCAATGAACTTGTTGAAAGGCCTTCGAAGCCTCGCACTGCAACAAACAATGATGGATCTAATAGAAATTTCCTTGGTCCAATTTTATGTGGATGGGTTGCTGGAAAAGACTATTATACAGAAGAAGGTATTTGGGAGAAAACCTATGCAGGAAGAGGGAGGTTGAGATGACCATATATCATCTCAGTCCTTGTTTAAGAGGATAAACAGGGTCGAAGAAAAGTGTAGCAAAATTAGCTTATGAAATTGACATGAAAAATGAAAAAACTGGATGAGATGCGAATGTGAAAGTGTATCTAAAAATGAAAATCCATCAGTCATTGAAGAAAAAGAAGAATGGTCAAGAGAAATTGAGCTGGTCACTTTGCTAGAGATTGCAACTAGCGAGCATGGCCTCAACGAATACCCACAAAATGTAGGACTACAACTCTAAGGAAGCATCTTCGCGAGCATGGAAGGTGGTAAGATTGTTGGTCTGAATTGACATGTAGGTTTCAATTTTGACCGATAATCTTACCACCTTCCGCGCTCGCGAAGCTTTTTTCCTGGAGTTTTTGTCCTGCACTTTTTGAGAGTCTTCATTGAGGCCACGCTCGCTAGTTGCATTCTTGAGCAAAGTGTCCAGCCCCAGTCCTGTTGACCATTCTTTTTTTTTCATCGACTGATAGATTTTTATATTTTGATACACTTCGACATTTGAAGCTCATCTAGTTTTTTCATTTCTTATGTGAATTTCATTGGCCAATTTTGCTATACTTTCCTTCCTACCATGTGTTTCCTCTTAAACAAGGTCTGAAATGATATATGGCCTTCTCCACCTCCCCCTTTGTACATACGTATTCTCCCAAACACCTTCTGCTGTAAAAAAGTCTCCTTCACCAATCCATTCATATAAATTTTGAACAGGGGAATTTCTATTGGTTCTATTATTGTTTCCTGTATTGCGAGGCTTCGAAGGCCTTTCAAGAAGTCCATTGTGCCATTAAAACTGGTCCAATCACTATTGGATATTTACACTGCCGCCAAAAATTTGAACCCTTCCACAAACTTGACACAAAAACATGTGTATGAATCGTCATTAAATTGTAACGGGGTATCGACACCACCTTCTTGGAACCCTTCAGCCTTATCAGTTCTCACCTATCAAACTAAACTGTACAATACAGGATCTTGTTTGAAGGATCAGCGTCTAATTGGTAAAAAATTTCATTCACAAAATCATTGCACTTTATGTGTGTTTTCACGGTAGCCTGATCAATAATATAAATAACTCGCACGCATGAAAATGGGATCCATTGCACGCATCTTATTCTTCTTACCCCATTAGGACATGTCCGACAGTGTTGTTTATTTATTTGCACGAATGTGATGACTATTAAAATAGAGGTGTGAACAGTCGTGACTTTTTATCTTAACACATTCAAAACAACTGATAAATCGAAATCTCCATCAGTTGTAACTGACGAATCAGTTGTTAGAAGAAATCAAAACATCTCCTCTAACATATGGTCCATCTGTCGCAACAGATAATCCATATGTTGCAACAGATAGTAAATTTTTTGCAATAGACCAGACTTTTTATTTTTTTATTCATCTGCTTGCATGTGATTACTTCTTGCTAAAAATGTTTGTTTTAATTTAGTTTTCCTATTTATAAAATCAAGAGAATTTTATTATACTCTTCCAAGATTACCCCTATTATTAAATGACTACATAAAGTATATTATTCACATTTATACTTTTAAATCAAAATTAATAAGGCCAATTTGGTAAAATAATCACCTAATTTATATTTTTATTAATTGGTGTGCGAAGCCCATAGGAACCAACTAATACGTAACGGAGGGAATATTAAAAAGATGTGAAGACTTTGTGTCTAACACATTCAAAATAGTTAATGCACCGAATACTCCATCTCTTGAAACTGAAACTGATGAATCAGTAGTTAGAAGATATCCAAACATCTCCTCCAACTTATACTATCCATCTATTGCAACAAATAATACATAAGTTGCATCAGATGTTTTATCTGTTGCATATACAAACCATCTATTGCAACAGATGGTAAATCTATTTTGACAGCCGTCTTACACATTCAATCCATCCGTTGCAATAGATGCTAAATCTGTTAAAAATGTTGGACGATCTGTTACAACAGCTCAATAATAACGGCTTTTATCGAGTCTCAAACCACTATGAAAAGGTGAGAAGTAATTAGTGCAAAAGCAAAAGTCGCGACTTTTCACAAAAAATAAAATGCCACCAGATTGAATGTAATTAATACAATGGAGCTAAATAGTCCTTGCTTTTGGCATGACATGTCCAGATTATAGGTCCCTCCTTAATCTTCATTCAACTCTATTTATTTCTTGCATTTTTTCCTTTCGTGTGACATCTTCAACCACTTTTCTTCAAAGAGAATATTCCTTTCTCGTTGAGGTTTATTTTTTTCTGGTGTAAATTTACCAGTTGGTCGTATACGTTGTATTACATTTTGAACTTTTTTCTTTACATTTGCCAATTCATACGTGTTCTAGATATGACTAATCTTTTTTTGGACATTGCTATTCTACGCAACACAGTGCGGGAACTTCAAAGGCAGGTTAATGACCTGTAGAGCAAGTTGGTCGCTGTGAGAGCGACGATGTTCAGAGAGATACAGAGGCTGATGAGAACCCTACTGCTGTGCGTTGATTGACCGGCTGTCATTAATGATGAGAATGATAATAATAATAATTAGAATGTGTTTTTTCTTTTAGCATATGCATTTTAATTTTTCTATATCGGATCTATACCTAATGTATTTTATTTTTCATTTAATGAAAAATTTAATTTTAGTGAGACTATTGAGTTTTAATTCTTATTCAATTTTCATTCTGTCTATTTCTTTTAATATAATACATGTTAATATGTTAACAGTTGGAGGCAATGCTGAATCCAGTAGCACTACAAAATTTGGCTTTTGAGTTATTTCAACAGATGAACCATGTGTTGGAACTGATTGGTCAGCTGTTGGGTTTCAACAGATTATCCATCTGTTTTGACAGATTTGTCATCTGTTGGAGGAAAGCATTCCAGTTGTTTGTGCAACTATTGAGAATAATTGTGGTCTGCTGTATTATTTAGTTCATATTTTGCCTCTTTTTATTGATGCACAAGTTATTTTAAAAAAAAAAACATTTTATATATAATAAATGATAACTTTAGGTTCACAACAATGAGTTAAATATATAAAAGTCCACAACAAACATACAAACAACAACACAAGTTTCTGCAATTACAATGATCATGGTGGATTATGATTTGGGCATTTAGTTCTTTTGTGGCCAGCGCACTTACATATGGAGCACTTGTTTTTTCTTGATAGAAATGATTCTCCAACTCCACGCCTCCTTTTATATGGCTTTCTTCCCAATTTGATAGTGCTCGGGTCAATATATGAAAGAGGTATTAGTCTCCCCATAAGCTCTACTGGACCAACCCAAGATTCTTCGGGAGGCACCGGAGTAATATGCCCACTATATGTCATTTCATATTTTGCCATCGAATAATATTGAGAGGAGTGCTCGTAAACTTCAGGTCCATATTTATAGCCGTATTGAGCTTGAAGGGCTGCCATAGCATGTGGACAAGGTATTTTGTCCAAGTCAAAAACTCTACATGTACAAAATCTTGTTTGAAGATCGACCGTGGCAGCATTACCATGACCGGTGATATAAAATTTGTAATCTGCTATTTTATAAGAGAATAACCTATTCCCCAAACTAATGTTCATTGATATTTTCTTTTCGATTTCGAGAATAAATTGGGTTCTTTTTTCTGGGGACTTGAATTGCACATGCCTTTCATTAAAAAAATCACTATACTTCTCGCTTATTTTTTCAAACATAGCCTTGATGGGAAATTCTCTTTCAATGCCAAATAATGAATTCACCGATTCAGCTATGTTTGATGTCATAATATTGTACCTATAGAAAAGAATCACTTAGTACGACATCGTACTAAAATTGTAAATCAAACAAGACATTAAATTCATATAAATGTACCAATTTGCTGGACAGAATGCCCGACTCTATCTCTCAAAACTGACACGTACGAGAAATTCTTCTACCTTGGGATTCACATCATCTATTTGATTGAAATGGTCTAAAAACTCCTCTCTACTATATGCTTTAGCTGCTCTATAAAAAAGGGTGACAACCCTTTCGTTGTGATAGTTATTTCGAATGTTCTCTCCAAGATGCCTGATGCAACAACCAAAGTAAGCTGAAGTGAAGAAAAATGAACCCATCTTTGGAATACTTAGATGCCTATCCAATACAAAACACAACTCTTCGGTATCTTCGACGCAGTGTCACAGTTGTTCAAAAAAAATCCATAAGAGGCATCACATTCCTTGTCCACTACACAAAAAGCGACAGCAAAGATGTAATTCTCTACATTCTGTGCCTCCGCCGCTAGCAGAACTCCATTATACCTGCTCCTTAAGAAGGTACCGTCGACGGCTATGCCTTTTCTCAAATATCGAAAACCTTGAATCCAAGCACCATAGGATACAAAAAAGTACTTGAACCTTCCGTTTTCATCTAAATGCAATGCCGTCTTACTTTCGGGATTTGTGGACTTAATCGTGTAACGGTAAGCATCCAATACTTCATACCCATGCTCAAGTGTCCCCCTAACCAGGTCCCTGGCAATCCCCATGGCCGTATATACCTTCCAATAACTGACTAAGACACCTAAATCCATAAGGATTTAATTGGCCATAAGCCTTGTTGAAGGGCCTCTGCCATCGGGGAAACTACTCCTAAAATATTCACCTAGGGCCTTTGCCGTGGCATGAGAATTTTGGCCCGAGATGTGCTCTGAACCATATGTGTAATGATTTTCATGTTTATGAATAACGAATCTGTCAGAACTTGCATATTTCACCGCTCTCAACTACCACTTGCAGTTCGAATTAGCATATTTGAAGCAAAAGACACTGCTCGAATTAATCACCTTTTTTATTTTGAAATATTTTTTCAAGCAAGAATTAAACAAAGTGTTAGATAGTTCATTCTTGTCCTTGAATGACATTCCAATAAAAAGGTCGGTCCCACCGTCTTGAAGATTTTCAAATTGTGTCAATTGAGAAGAACTGCACATCGTATTGGTCGCATCAACAGGCGTAGGTGTTTGACCATCATCTAGAATATTCATGTCTAGATCATCCAACCTATCATCAAAGAAGTCTTCTTTTTCTTCTTCTTTTTCTACGTTATGGTTCTCATTCTCTCTCGTCTTTTCAACCATGTATACCCTTAACACCGGCCTAGTTGAATCACTTAGATAAGCACACAACCGAACCTGATTGGTTATCTTAAAAGGTAGTACCCTCTGATTTTCAAAGAAGCTGTGCATATAGCTGATGGTGAATTCTTCCAGTTGACAATTCAGTCCATAAAATCTGATGATTAAGTTCACAAAATCATCATATGAAACATCACTTTGGACTGTCATAGCTATCGTCTCTAGCATTTTACCCTCCTTCCAACACCATACATATCGATTGCTCTTCTGTACCCATTGACCATGACAATCCACCCATATTGTTATTAATCCCTCCGTTGGTGGTACCTAAATAAAGTCATTTGTTAAAAAAAGTTGATAGTGATTTCATAGTGCAGTGAATGAATCCCAACATATGTGTTATCTGTTGCAACAGGTAAGTGATGAGTCACAACAGATTCTTACCTATTGGGATTCATGTTACGCTCCTGAATATCTGTTGCAACAGATGAAGTGCCTGTTGGAATTGATGTTACAACTAAATCACCTTTGAAGTTGATTCCAATAGATGATTGACAGTTGCAACAGATAATTAACATGTTGTGACAGATGACTTACCTGTTGCAACAGGTTATTAATATGTTATAAAAGGTGTTGGAACCGTGTTCAGGTTTTGTTGCAACAGGTAACTAATCTGTTACAACAAATATGTCAAATGTTGCAACAGATGACCCATCTGTTTAAACATGAATCCAACGTATCAGTCTTTCATTGAAATAGATGTCTCATCTATCACAACAGATGATTTATCTGTTTAAACAGATGGATCTTATGTTGGATTCATGATTGGGTTTTATCCATTGTTGGAAAACAACAACACAATAGCAGTTACCCAATTGACAAATTCAACTAAAAATCATAATTTGACTTACCAACGTCTCCTATGAAGTAAAGCCAAAGTGGAAACTGATGTTAGAAACAAAATTTGATTGAAGAAATTGGTCAGATAGCAACAGTGGCGGTAACAACAACAACAAAAAATGGTCAACAATAACAAGATGAAGATGATAATGAAGTAGAAGAAGATGAATGAAGCAATAGCAACAATGAACAACAAAAATCACTAAGAGAGAGAAAACAACAATGGGTGAGAAGAGAGAGAAAGACGCCTTTTTCCCTCCGTTTTCCGTTATATAGGCTAACATTTGGATCAAAGTGTAAATTTAAAAACTTGTGGGTTATTTTCAAACTTCCCCAACTTTCTTAACCCATAATAAAGTAATTGTCACCTCCACTTAATAATTAAGACTTGTGTCACCTACACCTCATTTTAAAATTCTTTTGTCACCTATAGCCTAAACCCCCTAATTTCTTATTGTTGAAAAATAATGGTTAAAATTAACTCAACAATAATATTATTTCTTCTTAACAAGATAAGAATACTAAATACCAAATCACAATATACTATTATGATAATATATTTGTAAATATAATAAAATGATATTATCATATCAATATAATGATACTAACAAATTAAAGAGTAATGCAATAACTTAATATCAAAAGTACCGCTATAATGTTACTATAGTAAATATATGAGAAGATATTTAGGATTAAATAAATCTCCTTAACTAATATGAGAATAGATAAATCAACAAAATTAATTAATACTAATAACAACTTAAATTAAGATATTAACGTAAGGAACCTTAATTGAATAAAAGAGAACGAAAGCAAAAGAGAAGTAAAAGACGTTAAAGAGGGAGAGAGTTGAAAAATATTTTTGTGTCTTTGCAGCGGAGTTGAGAGGCTATATATAGCATACTGTGGTGGCGGTGGAACAAGATAAAAATTAAGGACCCGTTTGAACAAATAAATCAAAAATATTTTTATTTTATTTGATATTTTGAAAGTTGAAAATAGAGTTGAAATTGTGTTTGACCGTAGTATTTCAAAAATATATAGACTCTTGATATATTTTTTTATAAATATATTTTATACCCTCAATTTATAAAAATTAGCAAATATGTAGGCAATAAATTTTATTAAATTAAAATTCGTACGAAATTTGGGTTATATTAAATTCAAAATATATTAGTTCCAAATAAATATTGTGGATTAATAAAATTGAATTAATTATTTAAGTCCAAACATGTATGAATTTAATTAAAGCCCCCTATTTATTGGGCTAGCCTAGTAATTTAGGCTACAAATGATGAGTCCACGTTGCTAAGCCCAAGATGTTTTCATATTCTGGAGGCCTAAATGAGCGCAATGTGTCACATGACGTGGCATGCCAAGTCAAGTGAAGAAGCCAATAGAACCATGTCACATGCCAAAATGATGCAGTAGACCTATGAAATCAAAAGCCCATAAAAGGCACCATGTCACTTGAATTTAATTGGTAAAAAGAAGTTCATATTCATCATGACTCTTCCCTTTCCACAACTATAAATAGGGGTCTCATAATTCAGAAAAAGAAACGAATAATTCTAGCAAGAAGCAAGAGAGCTCGTGGATCAAACACCGCAATTTCTCTACAAAACTTAAGCATTCAAATCCAGTTCATCAAGATTCAAGATCAAGACCACAAGATTTAAGAACAAGATCAAAGACCCTTTTGAATTCAAGTACAAGTCAAGATCAAGTTCATCAAATCCGAAAATCAAGATTCAAGATCAAGACCGCAAGATTCAAGAACAAGCTCCAAAGCCCTTGGATTCAAGCACAAGTCAAGATCAAATCCATGAAGTTCACAAATCAAGTTCAAATTCAAGATCAAGCTCGAAGCCTATGAATTTATAAGAAAAGGCGAATCAGATGATTCATAGAGATTGTAATACTCACATATTGAAATCAATAAAACATTTATTGTAATATTTTTCTTGTCTCAGTTATTATTTTTGATCTCAAAATTTTATTGTCCAACAAATTCTGGCACGCCCAGTGGGACAATCTCTACTTCTCATCTCAACTTTTTCAAACTTCAACGATTAAGAACACTGAAATAATTTCCAAGAAGGTCAATTATAAATCATCTGCTTCCAAGGCTGCTGATTTGAAATTCTATGCAGAAGTAGAAAGCATTCTTGGTGTTACTTTTGGAAGCTCTGGAGCTGTCACGAGGAGCAAGACAACATGCTAGGACAACAAACATATCAAATAACATCATCAAATATCATCTACACCAACTCCAATTTTGATCTTCAACCCCAAAAGGAGGGAGATCTCTTGCAAGTGCTTCAGAAGAAGGAAACAATTTGGCAAAGTCACTTAAGAAGACTTTAGCTCTACTTGAGCACTCTGGCTCGAAATACTATGACACAAAGAATGATGATCGTTCAACTAACGCATCATCTTGACTTACGCAACATAAGTTGAGTACCTCAAAGATCAACTTATGAGATAATCCATGTTACTCTCCAACATCTCCAGTGATTATGCAAGAAATGGTGACTATTGCCTCATCTGTGGAGAAGTAGCTTGCAAACTTGACGGGGGTGATTGAAGGTCTCACTAAGTAAGTGCAAAATCAAGATGCCCAAATTGATAAGTTAACAAACAGGATGGATGACATATTAGATAGAGAATATATCCATGTACATGGGAAAGATCTAGAAGTTCAGGAGACAGAGCATCCCATAAAACAAACACCACCTACTAAGGAAGTACAAGTCTCTTATGAGGAATTGATCCCGATCGATCAATTGAGGGAGTTCATTGAAGTAACCCTCAAATATAAGTATGATGTTGTCACTAAGTCTTATTTGACATATCCCAAGACCTACACTGCAAGAATTGAGAGCCTAAAAATGCCAATCGGCTATCAACCTCCCAATTTTCAATAATTTGAGGGAAAATGAAACCCAAAATAACATGTCCCACAATTTATTGAGATATGTAATAATGTTGGAACTTACGATAACTATATTTTAAAATAATTTGTTTGTTACCTAAAGGAAAATGCTTTCGATTGGTATATAGACCCCGAGCCTAACTCCATCAGTAGTTGGAGCAATTGGAAGAGAAAGTCCTAAATTGCTTTTGTAGCATAAGGCGTACAGTGAGCATGGTAGAGCTCTCAAATACTTTGCAAAGAAAGGAAAAGTTAGTCATCGACTTTATCAATCGATGAAGAAATGTTAATCTAAAGTACAAATACAGGCTCATCGAAACTTCTACAATAGAGATGTGCATCCAAGAAATGCATTAGGAGCTTCTCTATTTCTTGAAAGGAATTAAGCCAAAATCCTTTAAAGAGATAGCTACTAGTGCTCATGATATGGATTTAAGCATATATTCTACAGAAAAGAGAGTAAAGCCTATCTATGACCCTTGAAGGGGAAAGGGTAAGAAGGAACCCAAAAGATGGAGCATGTTTGTCCCTAAAATGACAATAAGGAATTCAGAAATATCGACGTGTCTTATGTGAAGGTCACCACAAAGGTGAGAAAGAAGTAAAGCGTGAATATAACTTCTCAAGAACGTCCAAATCAGAAATTAACTTTAAAATAGATGCAAAAAAAAGAAAACCCCTTCCTTGATTCTGATGTTGTTAAGATTTTCAATAAACTCCTTGACCATAAGCTCATTGAACTTCCAAAGATGAAGTATTATTACAAGTATCATAGGCTTGTGAGTCACCCTCAAGAAAAGTGTTTTGTCTTCAAAGACAAAGTTATGTAATTAACAAATGAGAAAAAGATCTTATTCGATGATGAGATGGCCAACTCTAATCAAATCTCTATCACTTTTGGCTCGCTTGATCTGGTCCATATATGCATCAAACAACATAATAAGGAGCTATTAGAGCATGTCAAGTCTTCAACTAACTAAGGTAATAATAAAGATGGGACTCTGGTGACTAGGCGTAGATGTAAAAAGATGAGTCTACAAAAGAAGTCGTTCGAGCAGCCAGCTAGAAGGAGAATGGTGAACAAATCAATAAAACAGAGTGAAACACCCTAGGTTTTGATCCTTATAAATTTCCTAAGTTTTAAGCTTCTAGACATCATATGCCTTGTGAGTACTAGTCATATGATGCGGTACAGTTTAGCGAGTCTTGATCATATATTACTCAGTGTGGTCTTGGGTGGTTACTGTCCAAGGTACGAGTAGATACCATACGAATCATATGGAGTAGATACGAGTGAGTGAATCCATTTCGTATGATGATTAGTATGGCATGCTCTTGGTGGGTGGTCTAGGGTACGGTTTGTGGGTACCTATCATATGCTTGGATATGAGTAGGCCTTGGTGGTCGTATATTGGATAGAGTAGGGGTCCAGCTTGAGTTCCAAGATATGAGTGGTGGGTACCACTCATATGATTATGTACGGTTTGTGAAGTGAAGTCGTACCCACCTGCGGGAATTCTTTTACAGTTTAAGTTGGGGCTATTTTGGACATTTTCTCTCTTAACCCCTTTATGACCCCACAACCTAAAACACTATTGAGACTTGATTTACCCTATTATTCTAATCTTAAACACGTAGAAACACTCTCTAAACTCTCTCAAGTTCTTGGGTTGAGCAAAGGCTAGAGTTTCATCAAAAGGATCAATTAAGGCTTTTAAGGGTAATTTCTCTCTTTCTTCTGCATAATCTAAGGCATGTTACTCCTCCGTCATTGTTAGTTCAACTAAAGACATATTTTATGAATGGTTTCCATGGATAATTTCGATATTATTTTGGGTTTGAATTATATGTTTAGGGTTTTGGTTATTAATGGTAGATTTATGTTTTCTCATGTTTTTAATTATGATTTTCATATTATAATGGTGGTTTGAAGATGTGGTTGCCTGGGAATGGTCAATTGGTACTTGGTTTTGGTTTTGGAAACTATATGCCCTACACATGTTTGTTAAAATGCCTATGAGAATGCTTTTATTATATAGTTGGACTTCCATTGAAAACTTGTATGGTATAATATGGTGATTGGAACCTAGATTGGTTAAAATGGTTTTAATAGTTAAATTTTAAGGCCTTGGCGGCCATGTATTGAATTACAAACCTTGTGGGATACACGGAAATCCCCTAAGTGAATCTAATAATAGAAGTTATGGGGTACATGGGAATCCCCTAAGTTATTGTCTAAGGACCTTTCTTGCAAACTATAGTTAGTATGACGATACCATTTCTTATAGCATGGGTTAATAATATAGAATTGGTGGTTTAGTTGTGTCCTAATGGTTTTAATTGGTCAATAATGACAGATTGTGATAGCTAACCGTGAAGGTGTGAGTTTAATAGAAGGACACTAGAAACTCATGTATGCTGACATGAGAATTGGTCATGGCAACCATATACTTGTGGGTATAGGGAAATCTCCTAAGTTATACTTGTATATATGTATCATGAAGGGTGAAAGGTACATGGGAGTCCCTACCCCTATGGTATCTCTGGTTCATGCGGCTACACAGAATGGGGCCCATTTAGGGGGTAACACTGGATCCATATAGCCCTGGGTAGTTTTAGGATGATTAAGTTGTACATACCCAGGTTAATGGTTTTAAATGCATACAAAACTCGACTCCTTTCCCGAAATGGATTATATATATATATATATATGGATGTGAATGTATATGGTTATTTACTTAGTTTTAAATGTTGATATTATTTTATCCTTATCATGAGTGTATGCTAGCTTTCACCCACTAACTTGTCTTCGGGCACTATATCCCCACGCAATGTAGGAATCAGTCATACTACTCCTCCTGCTCAGTGATCGAATTCGGGAATAGCTTAGAATTAGATTGAAGTGGTGAGATTCCATACTCTGGAAGTCTCCATTTTATGTTATGATCTTGTCATCATACTTTAGTTATTTCTTAGACTATGGTTTTGGCTATGGTCAGAGGCATGTCCCAACTGAATACTATTTCACTTTTGGATAGAGACACTGTGAGACTACTATGGGTTGGTATGGGCGGTGTCGATATTGGTGTCAACCTTGGCATTAGTATTAGTATTATGATTGATATCGGTTGACTATATTTGATTTGTTATTGTTCCATTTTATTATTTTATGGAATGGTTGTGGATTGGTTTACATTATGGTTATTTGTTCAGTATTATATGGTTTGACTTTTTTGGGTTGGTCATGGACCTATCCCAGAGTCTTGAGTGGTACATAATTCTATCTTGTTATATATTAAGAATTCACTTACTCAAGGTATGTGTTTGGAGGTTCGGTTGGGTATCAAGGGTGGTCCCCGATCCTTATTGGACTTGAGATGCCTATTACAACAAGGCCCTAGTTTGGGTCATGTCAAGTTAGTATCGAAACCCTAGGTTCATGGTTAATTGGGAGTCCATAAAGCCATGTCAAGTAGAGTCTCTTTTATGGTTGTGTAGTGCACCACACTCATAAGGAAGAGACTTAAGGCATTTAAGAATCTTTCTATTTCTTGAGTTCTATTTTCAAGATTTAGAGTCTAAGTCCTGGAATCTTATTTAATTCCCATTTGTTCACTTTTCAAATCATGCCTCGATGATCTGATGCTCACAAAAACTCCTCTATCCTAATTAAGGATAATATTGAAAGGACACGCTCTACTCATGGGATTCATACTTGGTATAGGGGTCCAGTTTTGGATCATTTTGGAGTTCCACTAATTCCTTTAAGTCCTTATCAGACTCCTCAGGTTGATGTGATAAACACTGAGTTTTTTCAGTCTATTCATATGTTGGAACAGTTGGTAGTTACTCAGTTTGAGCATGGTGTTTTTATGGCCACAAGGTTGTCCAGTTCATGAGGTTGAATCCTCCGTCCTTTATAGGTGTTAGGTGGAAGAGGATCCTCAGGTTTTTTGGATGATATAGAAAAGATTTTTCTTGTTATACATGCCATGATTATGGAAAAGGTGGATTTTACGGCCTACCATCTAAAAGGTGGGGCGTACCAATGGTACAAGGAATGGGACCAGGAAAGGGGTAACACTGATGAGTCATCACAGTGGGAGGATTTTACTAATGCATTCCTAGACCACTTTTTTCTTTAGGAGTTGAGAGTAGTAAAAGCAAAAGAGTTTATTAATCTGAAGCAAGGGAGGATGTTGGTCAAGCTGTATGCCTTAAAGTTTCCCTAGTTGTCTCAGTATGCTCCAGAGATGGTGTCTGCTATGAGGACCTGGATGAGAAAGTTTACTTCGGACTATCTCGTGAATTGATCCTTGAAAGTAAGGTTGTCTTGCTGATCAAAGACATAGATATCTATAGGTTGGTTTTTTATATGCAACAGGTGGAGGAGGAAAAAAAATAGGTTGATTTAAGTGAGAGGCAAGGAAAGAAGTTTAGATTCTCTAAGTAGGGTGGTAGCCAATAGCAGAGTGGCAGGGATAGTGGTAACTGGTCTAAGAAGAAATGGGGCAACTCTGGGTCTTACTGGATAGCTAGTGCTCGCTACCCAAAACCGTCGAGTGATCGCATTTCTATGGTGGCAAAAACTTTGGGGTACACAGTGCCCAATCTCAGGCTAATGGGGCTCAGTTGGCTCTATCATATGCTCTCTGCACGTTCTGTGGTCATCTGCATAGGTTTTTTATGATTAGGCAAGGGACAGGTGCTTCAGCTGTGGTAAGCTAGGCCATATGCTTAGAAACCATCTTGATAGTAAGGTTTTATTTGGAGAGAACAAAGTTCTGGTTGCTTCATCTTTATCTCCAGTACCAAAGAGTACACCCTCTAGTACCGGTACAGGTCAAAACCATCTTTATACACTCACTGCCGATAGGATTCTGAGGCATCACCTGATGTCATGACTGATATGTTGCAACTCGTTTTTCATTATATGTATTGTTTACTTAATCTGGGGTCCACTCTATCTTATGCGATTCCCTTTGTGGCTGTGCATTTTAGTTTTGGTATGAAGTGCATTTCGGACCCTTTTTCTATTTCTAACCTGGTAGGTGACTCTGTGATTGCTAAAAAAAGTCTATAGGTAGTGTATGGTACCTATTTGTAGTAAGGAGACTTTGTTGGATTTGTATGAACTAGATATGGTTGATTTCGATGTTATACTAGGGATAGATTGGTTGCACTCGTGCTATGCATCCCTAGATTGTCGGACCCATAGGGTTGTCTTTGAATTTCCTAATTATCCTGTTATTGGGTGGGAGGATGGTTTCCTAGATCCTAAGGGGAAGTTTATATCATATCTTAGAACTCGGAGATTAATCTCCAAGGGGTGTCTCTATAATCTAATGCGGGTTAAAAATTCTAACTCAAAGGGTCCTTCTATGCATTCGATTCCGGTGGTGAATGAATTTTTTGAAGTTTTCCCTGATGACCTTCTTGGTGTTTTGTAACACCCCATACTTAATTACGTGCATTAGCCATGGTTATATGTGTTGGAGTATATGTATTGATCATAAGTTAGGTATATATGAGTTTAAGTATGAGTATTGATTATTTTGAGATGGTTTCAAGTGTATAGTTTGATTATATGTGTATAGGAATGGACTTTATTTATACCGGAATTTGCTCGTCAAAGTTTCTATGCGAATTTTATCGAGTTAGCTTTCCAACGATATAAAGATTTCTGAAAACAGATGAGTATCGGATATAGGCGAGCATGTTCGAAACTTGAAAACGGTGGACGCAATGAACAGTAAATGTGCAGAAATTTTCTGCACACAAAAGTACTGCAGCCAAACAGATTTTTGGGTCGACTTTAAACAATTATAACTCCTTGTAAAAAATGAACTGTGTGAGCTTCTATATATCGATGAGAAGCCCTGAGAGTCTTCTTTCCAATTCAATTGGTTTCATCCAAATCCGACATCTAAGTAATGAGTTATACTCGTTTTACTTCAGCCTCTCAAAACAGATTTTTAGGGTCAACTTCAAACGATCATAACTCCTTGTATAGGATGAACTGGGTGGCCTACTTTATATTAAATGAAATCCCTTTGAATTATCTTTCCAAATATATAAATTTCACCCTAATCCGATATCGGAGCAAAGAGTTATGGCCGATTTACTTTAGCCTATCAAAACAGTCCACCATGGACAGATTCGGATTTACTTAAATTTTAAGGGCAATATGGTCATTTTCCATCACCTCATGGACGAAAATTGGTCATTATATACATATACTTAGCCTCATATCCATCATTTATCATCCAAATTATTGAAGAATAAGAAACCCTAGCCTAAGTTCAACTCCAATTATCTTGTGATTCAACCGTAGAAAATCCAAATTGATTCCGTAGTTGTGTTCACCGTCTCGAGGGCTTCGAGAAGCACCCCTTATTTATGCCAATAGGACTTCAAAATCAAAAGGGCCATTTTATGGTAAGGATGTAAATTATGTTGGTATTATTTATATGGATATGTATATATATATATATATGCATGTGAGCATAAGAAGTATGTTATTTGATTGTTGTTGAAAGATGATTGGAAATGAGGTTGGATTAGTCTAGTGCATGGTTGGATTATGTTGAATTGTGAAGGGATTTGGTGTGATGATGTGGTATTGAAATGATGATTATATATATATATACATATAAACCTATTGTTCAAGTTGGTTTTTGGAATGCTTTGCAAATATTGGTTGTATGGAATTATGGAAGAGAATTGTGGTGTTGGGTTGCTAATACTAGATGCCAAACATTTCATTGTAGATAAGTGATTTGTAAAGGCGGGAAATTGTGTTGAATTGGTATCCGAATCTACAACGAGGTATGTAAAGCATACTCTAACGATGTTCTTTGGCATGAAAACACCAATGTTCCATCAAGTAAGACACCGAGGTTGTCCAAAAACATGTATTGTTCTACATTACCAACGAAGTTGTTTCCATTCTATAAAGTGTCAAAATGTTTCATTGATATACCAAAAGGCTCCTATTTCATTGTTGTGATATTGATGATTCCGAAACACATTATTGATGTACCAATGAGTCTTTATTACATCGTTATTGTATAGAAATTCTATTACTTGGTTCCTATTGATATATCATTATTCCAACGGTACTATATTGGCATGAACACTAATGTAATAATCTCAAAAGCTTTTGAACTAAGTTATTGGAAAGATCTCTTATGTGTGTTACTTGATATACGTGTGGGTGGTAGCTCAGGGGCTTAAGCCTAGCATGGGCCGATATCGATATTTGATATGATTACAGTTGATATGTACTGGGGGCAGCCTAATGGTCACAGTACGGTACAATATTGATTATTGTTAGGTGGTTGGAGGTTCGGGAGGAGGAGGTAATGGCGAATGATAATTGTAAAGAATAAAATGAACGAATGTATACCGTTCCACAAATGTGTTTGAATTCAAGAACCCAATTCAGATTAATGATAATGCACATGATCCTCAAAGTGTTTATGAAGTGTGGTTCACTTCTATTATGATTTATTCACTTGCGTCTGATTTTCTTGATCCCCCATATCACATATGGTTATTTACAGCTTTACATACTCAGTACATATTTCGTACTGACGTCCCTCGCGGGGGACCTACATTTCATGTTGCAGGCACAGGTGCTTCAGCTAGATAGGATCCAGGTCATACAGCTATTATTGGTGAGCTCCAGTTTGCTTCGGAGCTTTCCGAGTCGGTCCCTTATGTTTTGTTATTGTACAGGAGTCATGTGTGGGCGGGGGTTTGTCCCGACCCTAGTTATGTCATGTATATCCTAGAGGCTTTGTAGACATAAGGAAGAGTAAAGTCATGGAAGTTTATATAGTGATGTTATATTTGTATATGTGGTGGCCCCGACGGCCAAGTATTTATATATATATTTGTGCGTGTTGTGCTGATATAGGTAATTAGACCCTTCTATATGCAACGAAGTGCTGTCCAAATTTTTGGTGATATGTAAGTGAAGGTACCGGTATCTAAACGGGTTCTCCCGGGCCTTCTCGGCTTCGGTTGCCAGTCCGGCCCGATGGGATTTTGGGGTGTGACATGTTTCTTTGTATAGGAAAATTGAGTTTAGGATTGATCTTGTTCTGGACACTCGTCCAATTTCTATCCCCTTGTAAAATGGCTCCGACTGGGTTGAAGGAGATCAAGAAGTAGCTCAAGGATCTTTTGGATAAGAGTTTCATCTATCCTAGTGTGTCCCCATGGGTTTCACCGTTGTTGATTATGCGTAAAGGATGGTTCCCTTCGAATGTGTATTGACTACCGGTAGTAGAATATGGAAATGGTAAAGAACAAGTATCCTCTTCTGAGGATAGATAATCTGTTTGATTAGATGCAGGGTGCCAAATTCTTTTCTAAGATTGATTTTCAGTCTGGGTATCATCAGCTTAAGATAAGGGAGGTGGATATCCCTAAGATAGCTTTTCATACCCGGTATGGGTACTTTGAGTTCTTGGTGATATCTTTTGGGTTGACTAATTCTTCGGCGGCATTCATGGATTTGATAAATAGGGTCTTCCAATAGTTTTTGGATTTGTTTGTCATTGTCTTTATAGATGACATTCTGGTGTACTCTAAGAATGAGGAAGATCATGCGGATCACCTCCAAGTTGTGTTGCAGACCTTGAAGGAGCAACAGTTGTATGCCAAATTCTCTAAATATGAGTTCTAGTTGAACGTTGTCACTTTTTTGGGTCATATTATTTCTAGTGAGGGGATCATGGTAGATCCACAAACGGTTGTCGTGGTTAAAAACTGGCCTAGACCCACAACTCCGATCGATATTTGGAGCTTCTTGGGTTTAGCTGGCTACTACAGGAGGTTTGTGCAGAGCTTTTATTCAATATATTCCCCATTGACTAAATTGACTGAGAATAAGGTTAAGTTCCCGCGGTCGGAAGCGTGTGAGGGTAGTTTCGAGAAGCTGAAGGATAGGCTAACTTTGTCTTCAAGTTTGACCTTGCCTAAAGGTACTAAGGGGTGTGTGGTTATGATGCAACTCGTGTGGGACTTGGTTGTGTTCTAATGCTGCGTGGTAAGGTAATAGCCTATGCTTCAAGGTAATTGAAGATGCATTAAAGGAATTATCCTACTCATGATTTGAAATTGTTAGCTGTGGTGTTTTCGCTAAAAATCTGGCATCACTATTTATAATGGGTGCATATGGATATCTTTTTCGATAATAAAAGCCTACAATATGTGTTCACTCAGAAAGAACTTAAACTCAGGCAAATGAGATGGCTTGATCTTCTCAAGGACTATGACATGAGTCTTCACTACCATCCAAGTAAAGCTAATGTGGTTATTGATACTCTTAGCAGATTGACAATGGGGAGTCTAGCTCATGTGGATAAGGAGAAGCGGGAGTTGGTAAAGGATATTCACCATTTGGCTAACTCTGGAGTTTGCCTCTTGGACTCTGAGAATGGTGGTGTGTTCATTCAGATGGTGGTGCATTCGTTCAGCAGGTGGCGCAGTCATCTCTTGCTGATGAAATCAAGGAGAAGCAGATGTTAGATCCTTTCTTGTTAAGGTTCAAGGGTGATGTTGGTGGGCAGAAGGTAATGGACTTTGAGATTAGTGGTGATGGTACCTTGTGGTACCAACAGAGGTTGTGTTTTGATGTCGACGGTTTATGAGAAATATCTTGGCTGAGGCATATGAATCGCACTATATTGTTCATCTTGGTTTGACAAAGATGTATCATGATCTCAAGGAAATGTATTGGTGGAATGGTATGAAGAGGGATGTGGCTAACATGAGGCCCGCAGGATTGTATCAAGAAATTGAATTTCCTGAACGAAAATGGGAAGTGATAAACATGGATTTCGTTACCAGTCTTTCTTGATCTCGAAATCAGTTTGATTCAGTTTAAGTCATTATGGATAAAATGACAAAGTCACCTTACTTTTTGCGAGTAGGACTAACGTCTCTACTGAGGATTATGCAAGGTTGTATCTTCATGAGATTGTGAAGCTTCATAGGGTGTATATCTCTATCATCTCTGATTGTGGGATGCAGTTTATATCTCATTTCTAGTGGTTATTTCAAAAAGGTTTGGGGAGCAAGGTAAGTCTGAGTATTACCTTCCACCCACAGTTAGATGAGAAGGCACAAAGGACAATTTAGGTGTTAGAAGATATACTTAGGTGTGTGTGATTGACTATGATGGTAGTTGGGTTTAACATTTACCTCTTAAAGAGTTTTCTTACAATAATAGCTACCACCCTAGCATTGGAATGTATCCATTTGAGGCCTTGTATGGTAGGATATTTAGATCTCCTATTGGGTAGTTTGAGGTCGGTGAGGTGGGGATGTTTGGTCCATATTTGGTTCACCAAGCCATGAAAAAGGTGAAGGTAATTCGAGATAAGCATAAGGCTGCGTAAAGTCACCAAAAATCCTACGCGGATGTGAGGTGACAAGAGTTAGATTTTGTGGTTGGGTATAGGGTATTCCTAAAGGTGTCTCCCATGAAGTGAGAGATATGGTTAGGTAAGAAGGGTAAGCTCAGTTCATGGTATGTTGGTCCATACTTGGTTTTGTGAAGGGTTGGTAAGGTTGCATATGAGTTGGAGTTGCCTTTTAGTTTAAACACCATTCATCTGGTGTTCCATGTTTCTATGTTGAGGAAGTGTATGGGCGATCCATCTCAAATCGTGCCTATTAGAGATATTGGTATCTCATATTCTTTGTCTTATGAGGAGGTCCCGATTGAAATCTTAGATCGGCAGGTTCATCGGTTGCAGACCAAAGATATAGCTTCGGTTAAGGTTCTATGGAGGAACCACAAGGTTAAAGAATCCACTTGGGAAGTGAAAGACGACCTGAACTCCAAGTATCTGTTCCTATTTTTTGCTCCCAGAATTCGTGCGAAAGGTATCAGTTCTTCATCATACTTTTGTTTTTAAACTTCGTTAAAGGAAAGATTGACTTTCTCGCATATTTGTTTTCTAACTTAGTTAAAGGTTAGAGTCAAGGTGTTAGGGTGTAAATCGTGTTTGTACTGCCTTGTTCCATCATTTGAGGACGACTGATCCAAGTGGGGGAGAATTGAAATACCCTAGGTTTTGATCCTTAGAAATTTCCTGAGTTTTGAGCTTCTAAATATCATATGACTTGTGGGTACTAATCATATGATGTGGTACAGTTTAGGGGGTCTAGGTCATATGTTATAAAGTGTGGACTTGGGTGATTACTGTCCAAGGTACGAGTAGACACCATACAAATCACATAGAGATAATACGAGTGAGTAAAGTTATTTCGTACGATGATCAGTGTGTCATGCTCTTGGTAGTTGGTCTAGGGTTAGGTTTATAGGTACTTATCATATGATTGGTACGAGTAGGCCTTGGTGGTTGTATATTGGACAGTGTAGGGGTCCAAATTGAGGTCCAGGATATGAGTGATGGGTACCACTCGTATGATTGTGTACGATTTGGGAGGTGAAGTTGTACCCACCTGCGAGAATTCTTTTACAATCTAAGTTGGGGTATTCTATACATTTCCCCTCTTAACCCCTTATGAGCCCAAGACCTAAAACACTATTAGGACTTTATTTACCCTATTATTCTAATCTTAAACACATAGAAACTCTCTCTAAACTCTCTCAAGCTCTTGGGTTAAGCAAAGTCTAGGGTTTCATCAAGAGGATCAATTAAGGCACCCAAAGGGTGATTTCTCTCTATCTTCATAATCTAAGGCATGTTACTCCTCCCTCATTGTTAGTTAAACTAAAGACATATTTTATGAATGACTTTCATGGAATAATTGTGATATTGTTTTGGGTTTGATTTATATGCTTGAGGTTTTGGTTATTAATGGTTGATTTATGTTTTCCTATGATTTTACTTATGATTTTTATATTATAATGGTAGTTTGAACATGTGGTTTCATGGGAATGGGTATTTGGGCTGGTGTCCTATCCTTGTTGGACTTGGGATACTCATTACGACAAGGCCCTAGTTTAGGTTATGTCATAGAGGATGATTGAGCTTCCAAAGAAGATGAGGGTAATAGAGATTCACCACTAAAAACCATGGCGTTCAATGACTTTTGAAGAATTCTTACCAAGTTGGTTTCATGCAATGGCTGCTGAAGTCAACCTTGAGGCATCTTGTTTTAATACTGCCAAAGAAGGGGCAAAGGGTGAAAATCTACCCATAAAAGTTCCAACATCGTCTGAGATGCTTGCCGAACCTCTTAGACAAGAGGCACATGTATGTGATACAAAAATTCTATTTACAAAAAATGATCTTCTTCCTGGTAAAACCTTATACAATCATCCTTTGTACATGGTGGGTCTTGTTTTGGGGAAGTATATAAATAAAATCTTGATAGACGAGGGATGCGGAGTCAACATCCTGCGTAAAATATCATCTGTCAAGTTGTGAAGTCATATGGATGATTTTCCATCAAATGTATTGATGCATGTAATTAATGCTGAGACTTCATACAATATGTTGCTGGGTAGGCCTTGGGTACATGAGAACAAAATGGTCTCATCCTCTTACTATCAATTCTTGAAGCATCTTGAGGGCGGAGTGGAAAGAAAGATAATTGGCGATGATAAGCCGTTCATTGAGGCTGAGTCACACTTTTTCGATACAAAATTCTACTTGAAGAATTAGGTTGTGTGTGAGAAAAAAGTTGATGATATCACAATAACCAAGAAGGTTGCGGCGACTATCGAAAAAGTCACCATAAATAATCCTCATTTTACTTTGAATAAAGAAAGCATTGTATCCAAGAAAAAGAAGGCAACTTCTGTTCTCCTCTACGTACCAAAGGTAAATAAAGAGAAAGATAATTCATTTGATTCACAAGATAATGTATTGGGAGGTCTAACTCTACCTATCAAGAAAATTGACGCAATAAATCCACCCTCAAGGCTACTTGGAGAGTCTGTAGCTCAAAATTCTCCACAAGATATGACACTCTATGTGAAGCGTACAAAAAAAGGTTTTGATCCAAATGCTTACAAGTTATTTGTAAAAACTGGATACAATTCTAATGAGCCATTGAGGTTGGGTAAACTTCCGTCAGAAAATACAACCAGATAGACAAATGAAGGCCTAAGGTACACACCGCTACCTCCGATTCGCATCTCTATTAGAAGAGAAGTTAGCAACTGCATCAATGTGAAAAAGGAGTCTACTATTTCCAAAAAAAATCCTTCTATCTTTGATCTACTTAGAGAATCAATCGCAAAAGCTTATGCATTTGAGAGGTTAGGTCCATTAAATAAAAATAAAGGTAATAAGCGTTAGATAAGTCATCAAAGAACGATGATGCACTCTTCACCTGAAATCCAAAAGAATTTCCAAAGTTTGATTCCTTTTAGAATGAGGCTACAGATGAAACTGATGGTTTCATGCAACGTGGTGTTAAAACCAAAGGCTCATACTGTGGTTCATACCAAGGAATGTGAGGAAGATGAAGAAAGTGTTGGCTCCTTATATCGTGTTATGACCTAGAATAAGAAAGATATCTCATCTAAAATGAAGGTTGATGAAGAGATGAAAGATACTTTTTGGTGTTACCATATATCCATCAACGACGATGACCCTCAAGTAGAGGAAGATGTTGGAGATGCTCTGACACAACTGAAAGAAGGATTAAAGGCCACAATAGATCCCTTGAAGGAAGTTAATCTTGGAATTGATGAAGACCCAAGACCAACTTACATTAGTGCATTTTTATAAATGGAGGAGTAAATTGCTTAAATGAACATACTCAAAGAATCTATGGATGTCTTCACTTGGAGTTATAAGGAAATTCCTGGCTTAGATCCAAAAGTAGAAGTCCATCAGCTGGCAGTCAAGAATGGTGTTCATCCTATTAAGCAATCCCAAAGGCATTTTAAGCCATAGTTGGTTCCATTAATTAAAAATAAGGTTAACAAACTCCTTAAAGATGTCTTTATTCATGAAGTTAAATACCCTAGGTGGATTTCAAGTATTATTCAAATGCAAAAGAAGAATGGCCAAATTCAAGTTTGTGTCGACTTTTGGGATCTCAAAAATGCCTGCCCTAAGAATGATTTTCCAATTCCCAATCTAGAGTTAATGATTGATGCTACTATTATTTATGAGGCAATGTCCTTCACGGATGGTTCATCCGGCTACAACCAAATTTGTATGGCACCAAAGGATAAAGAGCTCACTGCATTTCGTACGCCCAAAGCTATTTGTTGCTACAAAGTGATGCCTTTTGGTTTGAAGAACATTGTTGCCATTGATCAAAGGGAAATGCAAAACATCTTTGATGTCCTACTACATAAAAATACTGAATACTATGTGGATGACTTAGTGCTGAAGTCATGAAAGAAATAAGACCACTTAAAAGACCGAAGAATGGCATTCAAGTTGCTCCAAAGATACCAACTTAAGATGAATTCTTTGAAATATGCCTTTGGAGTGACTTCTAGAAAGTTCATTGGCTTCATTGTATGGTACCGAGGAATTGAAATTGATCAGGCCAAGGCCGATGCAATTTTGAAAATGCCCTAGCCTCAAAAAATTCTCGAGTTAAAAAGCCTTCAAGGAAGGTTAGCATATCTAAGGAGGTTTATCTCGAACCTGGCCAGTAAATGTCAATCGTTTAGCCGTCTCATGATGAAAGATGCTTCTTTCGAATGGGAACAAGCTTATAGTAAGACCTTTGAAAGTTGATTCATACTTGATGAAGCCTCCAGTTCTTGAAATACCTAGACCTGAAAAACCATTGTTACTCTACATTGCAACATAAGAAAGGTCTGTTGGAGTGCTACTGACACAAGAAAATAGTGAAGGCAAGGAAAACTCTCCTTACTATCTGATTAGAATGATGATACCAAATAAGCTAAATTATTCTCCAATTGAAAAGTTGTGTTTGGCATTGGCTTCTCAATTCAAAAGATGAAGCACTACTTTCAAGCTCACGTCGTTCGTCTTGTGTCTAGGGCAAATCCCATCCAGTTTGTTATTTAAAAACCTGTCCTTAGTGACTGATTGCAAGATGGTACCTTCAATTCCAATAGTTTGAGATCGTATACATTCCCAAAAAAGCTATGAAGGGACAAGCATTGACAGATTTCTTAGCAGACCATCGATACCTGATGACTAAATTGATTGATGAAGTTCCTGGTAAAGATGCAATGGTTATTAAATCCAGACCCCTGTGGAAGATGTATTCTAATGGTTCCGCATATCAAGATGGAGCTAGTGCTGGTGTGGTGTTCATCACTCCACAAGGAGAGGTCATCCCATACTCTTTTACCCTAACAAACTATAACACCCCAAATTTTTAGGCTAGACTTTGAACCGTCGTTCCTACATGTGTAAACTCTAATACCTTAATTTACATTTTGTATACATGTGTCATGACCTTTATCCTAGAGGTTAAAATGCTTATGATGTGAAGAATGCTCATAGAAATCACTTAGAGCGACGTTGAGCAAAGAGCCTTTGATTTGACTAAACCTGTGTATTCAATTCTACAAGGGTTGAATTTGAATATGTATAACTTTCTATATACATAGAAGTTACCCACAAAATGATAGATAATTAAGTTAGCTTTCATATGATACCAATTTTTCCTTAATTCGATACCCGAGAAAAACATTATGGAATGTTTTGTGAGAGGCAGTAAGGGTTTGCAATTTGGGTGCGGCGCGCCGGTCTCTCAACACGATAAGAGACTCAATGCGTTGCTTTCTCAACGCAATATAGGACACGACGTGGAGATTAATCCCCCTTTGTTTCAGCTTCTTAAAGGTCTAGGGGCACTTCGGTCCTTTTCCCTCAGCCTTAAATGTCCAAGGCACGAATTAAAGCACCCAAAAGGGCATTATTTGACCATCTTCTTCAAATTTGCTCTAAAGAAACCCTTATTCTTCCCCAAGAATAATTCAAGCTTCATTTTCAAGAAAGTCAAGGATTCATGCTCTTAAGTTCAAGAAATCCTCAAAAAAATAAATGTCAAAGTATGTGTGATGTTCATCCATGGGCCCTTTTCACTCATGGAATCCAAGAACCCTTTTTTTGTTTAAAAGTATGAGTTTTTAACATGTTTAAGTTTAACTATCTTCATGAATTTTTTGCAAATTCAATTATAAGTTATGTTTATAAATGTTTTCAACTGGAATGAGCCATTACATATTTTGAATATTATAATCTTCGCATTAAATTCCTAAGTTATGAATTGAATCTTGTCATCAAATTATTTTTGCATGCTTTGCTTATTCCCATGCACAAGTTCATGACTCTCATGTGTTTTATGAAATGCCTAAGTGTTGTATTTTGAACAATGATCCCCTATTATGTTTTAAATGCTTTTATATGGTGCTATTATTGTTTTCATTCAATGCTGGTGGGTTATGAACACCCGATACCTAGTTGTTTACATAATTTCAATATCTTCAGAATGATTTCATTAACTATGAGCATTGTCATTCAGTTAGTTATCATGATCGGTTGTTTGCTCAGTTAAGCTTAGTTCCTTCTAGTAAATAGTGTTATTCAATTGGGAGTAGGATTCAGTACCGAGAGAACCCAGGGATGGGGGCATTCCTACTAGTTTAGGGTTTGACCCTTAGTAGCAATCCCCAAGTTATAGAACTACGTAGCCAGCATAAGTTTGAGATATCTTCTGACCAGTTTAGGGTTGACACATATCTCATGAGTTCTTCTGCCAGAATAGGATGACTCTTTAGTCCTTCGGGATACCAATTTAGTGGATCCACACAGCCAATGTTAGTCCCCGTGGTACGGTACTAGCACCCTTCCAACTGGGGTTACAGGTTGGACCCCAATTATCTCAAATTAGGGTGTGTCAGTTAGATGATAGCTCCCGCAGTCTTAGTACAGTATTTAGTGTATTCTCAGTTTAGGTTTGGTTGACCAAGTGTACAGAATTTTAGTCATTCAGCTATACAGTTTTTAGTATTTCAGATCTCAGACTTATTTCAGATTACAGATTTATGCTTGGTCTTGCATTCTCAGATATTACAACTTTCCATACATTCATGTTTAGTTATCTCATGCTATTTAGTAGTCTTTATTTTGCATGCACAGTACCCCATGCATATCAACCAGTCCTCATACCGTATACCAATACATTTGAAGTAGTAACCGCATACTCTTCTTTGCACTATGATGTCTTATATCATAGGTTCGAACACTCAGTTTTCCGATCGTACAAAGACCATTCAGCATTACAGTAGCAGCAGTGTTGAGTCCTCATCCTTTGAGGACAAGTTTATCTTTCATTTAGTTATTTCAGCATTTCTTTTACTTAGTTAGTTGGAGTTAGTTGGAGGTTTGTCTCATCAACTCCACAGTCAGTCAGTTAAAGGCTTTTCAGATGATTAGACAGTTATACAGTTTTCAGTTTATCAGTCTCTTTCGTATTTTCATTTGTTAATTTTATCAGGTACTTAAAGTTGTGGTCTATCTATATTTTTAGTATTCAAACTAGTATTTCATTCAGCAGTTTATCTTCCGCATATGTATTATGTCTCTATTTTATTTCAGTGCTCACAGTAGGTACCAGCTCATGGGTTAGCTTGTGGTTACTTGTGACCGTAAGCACCATTGTCACAACTAGAGTGTAGTCTTGGGTCGTGACATAAACCGTTGCTCTAATAATGTTGTTGAATATCAAGCGTTAATATTGGGCCTTGAGATGATAGTTGACAGGAAACAATTACAATTACAATTCTTTGGTGGCTCTCAATTGGTGATCAAGCAGCAATTGGGAATCTATAAAGTTAAAAAGCCTGAGCTACGGCCATACCATGATTATGCTCAAAAGTTAATGGGATGTCTTGGAGAAGTGACCCTTTAGCACATTCCAGGAAAAGAAAATAAGCAAGTTGATGCCTTAGCTGCCTTGGCCTCAGTCCTAACTCTTCCAAATCAGACACAAGTTACTATCTGTCGAGAATGGGTAGTACCATCACTGAGTAAGAATTAAGATATAGAAAATAAGGTTAAGCACCTTGTCGCCGTGTCTGAAGCTGTAAAGGAGGATTAGAGGCAGCCTATCATTGACTACTTCTGTTATAGGATACTTTCAGAGGACCTAAAAAGAAAAACTGACATATGTCGTCATGCACCTCTATTCCTTTACCACAAAGACACACTGTAAAAAAAATTATTTAAAGGAGTACTTTTATAGTGTTTGGGAGAGGAACAAACAATTCAAGCTTTATAAGAAGCGCACTCAGGAGTTTGTGGATTACATCAGTCTGAACCGAAACTCCATTTTCACATTAAAAGATTGGGATATTATTGGCCAACGATGGTGAAAGATTGTTTGGACTATGCTAGAAGATGCAAAGATTGACAATTCCATGCGAATTTCATAAATCAACCTCCTAAAGTATTACACCCAACTGTAGAATCCTAGCCATTCAATGCATGGTGAATAGATGTTGTAGGACTACTTCCAAAATCTTCTGGTGGACATTTGTACATTTTGGCCGCGATAGATTACTTCTCAAAATGGGCCAAAGTTCTTGCTCTCAAGGAAGTGAAGAAAGAAAATGTTGCAAACTTCATCCAAATGAATATCATCTACCGCTTTGGAATTCTTTATACATAATAATCAACAATGGCAAGCCATTTGATAACAAGCTGATGTATAAGATTTGTAATCTCTTTGGTATCAAGCAGCATAAATCTTCTATGTATCATGCTGCCGCTAATGGACTAGCTGAAACATTCAATAAGACTTTATGTAATCTGTTGAATAAAGTCATCTCCAAGTCCAAACATGACTGGCATGAGCGAATGGAAAAAGCCTTAAAGGCGTATCGAATGACTTACCATACACCGATGCAAGCGACCCTATACACTCTTGCTTTTGGAGTTGAAGCAATCCTACCACTTGAACATCCAATACCTTCTTTAATACTGGTCATTCAAGAAGGGCTCATCGATTAATAAAATGCTAAATTACGTCTTGTGGAGTTAGAGGCTCTTGATTAGAAGAGGATCGAGGCTCAGCGAAATCTTGAATGTTATCAAGCCTGTCTATCTCGTTCTTTCAACAAAAAGTTCATTTGAGGTGCTTCCAAGTTGGATATCAAGTCCGTGCAGTAAGGATACCCATTATCACTTCTCATAAGTCTGGGGTCAAATTCACCCCAAAGTGGGATGGACCATATGACGTACGAAAAGTATATTCAAATGGTGCTTACAAGCTTGAAGATGTAGATGGCGTGAAAATTGGTCCTATCAATACCAAGTTCCTAAAGAAGAACTATCCTTGAAGGAAGATGACACTCCTTGCCTGAAAGAGTATAAATTGTGTACGGCTTACAAAAAATTTCCGCTAGATTGAAAAACTCGATAGAGGTGGCCCTAGGCAAAACTTAGGATGCAAAAAAATAATTGAAAAAAAAAGATACTCACCCAGAACTACGTTGTGACTTGATCCTCTTTACTGGGTACGTAGGCTCTTGGAATTTCATTCTAAGTTCAATTACACTAATGTAAAAAAAAATACATGTCCCCGCTTGATCCATATGAAAGTTAAGCTTGCATATATCTCAATTAAGTTCTAGACTTATGCCAAATGCTTTTGGCTCAATGGGGCACCCCGTCAAAAAGAAAGGAAGATCTTTAATAGGATTTGGAATACCCAAAGCCTACAGTTTGGGGAGTAGATCTGCCAAACATGCAATTATCAAGTTTGCAAGTCAAAAGATTTAATTCTTAAGGCTTCCAAACTAAAATCGGTGGTGAAACATGAAGCCAATGGTCAACAATTTTGAAGAGAAATCCAGAGTTTAATACTACAACATAAACACATGAAAATAAGCAAGCAATTCTTAAAGTTTAAATTAAATAGGAATACTAAAAGAAATGTGCAATATAAAGAAAAAGAGTTTCTATTACAACTAATAGATCCAACTACTCAAAAAAGGGCTAAAAGAAAGCAACAAGAAGGTTTAAGAAAAGGAAACATCTCCTAAGGCTAATCTAAGTATGGCTTATTATTGAATAAATTTTGTAAAGTAGCCTCTAAGACTTTCTTCTTCTTATCCATGACCTTTAAGGCATTTTCTGTTGCTTGGGAGACATCAAAACACTTGGAAAACTCTTATTCAGCAACTGAAACTTTGGATTTCATCTCTGCAGCTTCTTGCTTGGAACCATCTCGATAATCTTTTAACTTTTCACCTTCTTTCTCGCCTTCTCAAGAGATTTGCAGGCCGTAGAAACTTTTTCAGATTTCTCATCTCTCTCCCTCAATACAAGCTCAAGATGTTCTTTGGCTTTCAAATATGGAACTGACTCTTTAATTGTTGTGGCTTTATCAACAAAGGTAGATCGTGCTTGTTCATAAGAAGTTGCAAGTTCAAAGAAAGACCCCAATAAATTCTGTAAAGGAAAAATATCCGCAACCATTCCACTCACGTCATTGAGTATGACTTCAAAATAATCTTGGATAGAAGAAGCATGATTCGGAGTAAGGCCTACAAGTTTGGTGCGGATACTGGCCTAGGACTTCATGATAAAATCTTTTTTAAGCTCTAAGACAACCTTTTTGCCATAAAAAATAGACATGGTTACTGCTGGTCGCTAGGAAAAGTTTGACTCTACAGTTGCTTTGACTTTACCGCAAGTATTAGAAGTGACCTCTTTGGATAGTAAAAGTAACTCTCTTGAGTCTGGACCTACTACAGATTCGGACCTACTACAGACTCACTACTACCTTGTAGCTTACCTTGGTAAGGATCTTCCAAAACTTAGACATTGTCTACCTACACACATACAGAAAAACATTATATGAGGGGTACGTAAAGGTGATTCATATACTATGGAATAGTACAGAGTTAAATCGCTACCTTTTTTATGGCTAATGGAGTCTTCGATGAACTATCATCACTAGCAAGAATCTCCACATGGGAGTTAGAACCACCTGGCTTGTCCAAAGATGGTTTTACATACTTCCAACAACGATATCCATGACTATTATCACTCTCGTCTTGAGATGGTCATTTATTAAAAGCCTATTGAGTTAGGGAAGGAAACTCCTCTTTTTGAGTTGTTGCATGTTGAGATCCCTTTACCTTGTATGGAACGACTACCTTAGATTTTAAAACAGAAGGCTTAACCACAATTGAGACCTCTTCACCATTTTTTTAAGGAGTGTCGATAATAGGACCTACGACATTTACCAAAGATTGCAAGTTAGCTTCAAGAAAGTTTCCATAAACTTTATCCCACCAAGATTTATACGTAGTAGAGGAGTGTTTTCGCACATTAGGTGTGGCCATAGGAAAATTTGCCTTTGCCATGGATCCATACAACGCACAAATGTGTTAAAATTAGGGTCCTTCATCAAGTGATGCACTACAAATATCATTTGCTAAGCTACCAGGGAGGTTTTGATAAAATCCAAATTGATGACTAAATCGATGCGGACTGTATGACTCAAGGATGAATGAGTCTTCAAACTTGAAAGAGATAAATTTAAAAGGAGGTTCATGAAGTAACTTATCTCTGAATCGGCATCTTTATCATTATCCACAAAATAGAGAATATTAGACTTATTTAGAATGGTAAAAGTCCAAGAAATCTTATCTCCTCGATAGATACGTTTTCGGCCTGCTCTTCATAAAAATATCTTGTGGCACCTTCTCCAAAATAAGATACAATTAATGGAGTAGATGGACCATTAGGTAGAGAAAATGTGTATAGAAATAGTAAGCAAGCCAACCATATATATAATGGATTGGAAAGGATACTTTGATTTCAATCTGTGAACATTTGATAATCCTGTTTAAACCAGTATAAATGCTTGACAAGACAGGAACAACAAGGCTAAAAGTTTGCTTATTAGCTATCATAGCTGCAATTCTAAAAGTTCCCGGCGAATGAAATCCCCATCCTTAAAAGGAAACACAAAGGTGCATAACCAGCATAATAAAAATTCTACCAAATATATATCAACCCTATGTTCATACCCTACTTCAAGTTTAGAGAATGTCACATCATCTGCGTTTGACCACTTTGTTGTGTAAGGAATAGTCCTAGTTGGGTTATGTGTTGACTTCAAGCGAACAGATTCTTTTTCTCCTTCCTCATTAGAGCTGCATCATATCTCAAGAATCTTTTACACCAAAACCTTATTGACACGACTCGAACCAGGGCCTTTTCATGATAGGAATCCCAAGTCCAACCAGGACAAGGGACCACCCCCGATACCTAACCCAACCTCCAAATATATGCTCTGAGTCGAACGAATTTCAAACATATAACAAGATAGCATATTTGTAGATATACAGACTTTGGGATAAGTCTACTTCCTAAACCAACCCAACCAAGTAAATATATCCAATAGCCAACCAAACCAAGACAATAACCCAATGTATTTATATATATAATCCTAAACAAACTGGAACAATCATAAATCAAATAGAGTCCACCGATGTCAGCCTCAATACCAATGTCAATGCCAAGGCTGACACCAATACCAACAGTGCCCATACCAAGCTATAGTAGTCCCACAAAGCCTCTAACCAAAAGTAAAATAATATTTGATCGGGACATGCCCCCCGACCATACCCAAAACCATAGTCTATAAAATGACCAAAGTATGTAAGGACATCCATGACATAAAATGGAGCCTTTCGAAATATAGAAGCTCACCACTTTAATCCAACACAAGATGATCCTAAATCTGATCAGTAAGCAAAAGAAGTAGGATGATCAGTTCCTGTATCGTGTGGGGATACAGGGCCCGAAGATGGGTTAACAGGTGAACGCTAGCATGCACTCAGGATAAGGATAAAATAATGTCAACCTTTAAAACCAAGTAAATAACCATATGCATGCACAACTATATATATATATATTCATACCGGGAAAGGGAACTGGGTTTAGCATGCCTTAAAATAATTAACCAGGGTATGTGTATCCTAACTATTTAAGAACCACCCATGGGTTATATAGGTCCATTGTTATCCCCTGAATGGGCCTCGATGTGTGTAGCTGCACGAACTGGAGATTCCATAGGGGTAGGAGATTCCCATGTACCCTTCGCTCTCCATGATACATATATAAAAGTGTAACTTACGAGATTCCCGTGTACCTCATAAGTATATTATATGATCGCCATGACCAACCCTCATATCAGAAAACATGAGTTTTCAGTGTCCATCTATTGGACTCATACCTCACGGTCAACTATCATACCCCGCCATTATTTTCCAATTAAAACCATTAGCACATAACCAAATCACCAATTCCATTTATTATTAACTAAGGCTGTAAGTAGTGGCATCTCATACCGACTATAGCTTGCAAGAAATGT
The DNA here is from genome assembly GCF_002878395.1 of Capsicum annuum. Lineage (NCBI taxonomy): Eukaryota > Viridiplantae > Streptophyta > Magnoliopsida > Solanales > Solanaceae > Capsicum > Capsicum annuum. The sequence continues at coordinate 232,830,992 of NC_061111.1, read as the reverse complement.
CCTTAGTAATCCTCTTTAAAAAAAAAGGGATTCCCATGTACCCATAGATTACATTATTAAGTTGCTTGGGGGATTCCCATATACCCAACAAGATGATCATTATTAAGTTTGCTTAGGGGATTCTCATGTAACCCACAAGTGTATTCAATTAATCCATAACCATGACCATCATGACTTTACCATTTAACCCTTAAAGACCATCCAAATCAGTTAGGGTTCCATTACCACTTCATCCCATCAAAGTTTTCAATGAAAGTTCAACAATATAGTAAAAACATTCTCATAGGCATTTTAACAAACATGTTAAGGGCATATAGTTTCTAAAACCAAAACCAAGTGACAATTGACCATTCCCATGCAATCACATCTACAAACCACCATTATAATATGAAAACCATAAGTAAAATATGAAAAACCACAACCAAACCATTTATAACCAAAACCCCCAACATATATTCAAAACCCAAAACCATACCACAATAATGCCATGAAAACTATTTATAAAACATGTCTTTAGTTGAACTAACAATGAGGGAGGAGTAACAGGCCTTAGATTATAAAGATGACGGAGAGAAACCACCCTTGTAAGCCCCAAATTTGACCTAAGAGACTTGAGAGAATTTGAGAGAGTTTCTAAGTATTTAAGATTAGAATAATAGGATAAATAATGTCCTAAGAGTGTTATATGTCGTGGGGCCTTAAGAGGTTAAGAGTGCAAATGTCCAAATTACCCCAAACTTAAACTATATAAAACTCCCGTAGGTGGGTACGACCACTACCCAACCATACCTAGGGTATGAGTGGTACCCTTATCTCGTACCCTAGGCCTCCCCTTGGACCCCAACACTATCGAACATATGACTATAAAGTCCAGTTTATACCCAACCATATGACTAGTACCCTAAATCTGTACCTTAGGCAGAATAGACTCCTCTAGGATAGACATAGGGCAACATACAATTGGCATCATACTACTAGTACCCTAACATAGGACTAGTATAATCCATTCGTACCTTGCACAAAAACCAACCAACCTACACCAATTAATATACGACCAAGACCCACCTAACTATACCACATCATACGACTAGTACGACTAGTACCCCCTAGTCGAATGATGTCCAGAAGCTGAAAACTCAAAAAAATTCTAAGGATCAAAAACTAGGGTGTTTCATTAATCTACTTTCTTAGAGTAACTCTTGGATTATAAGTCTCTCTTTCTTGAAGATGTTGAAAGGCTAAAAATAAGAATTCATAGGTATGAGGGATGAATCTCTTATTTCTCTCATTAACACCGGTGAGCTCTTCGAATTTAGGTACTATTTCTTCATAAGGAAGACCTCCGATAGGTAGGCCCCTAATTTCATATAATTCCCAAAGGAATATAGACAACTCTCCAATCGATGTCAGAAACATGTTTGTCCTTGAAAACCAAGCTTTAAAAAAGGCTAGCAATATATTTGAACTTTGATCATAGGTAAACAAAGAAGCATAAATGACATCATATACTTTTGATGCCTTTAAAGTTTGTTGACTTCTATCCAATATATCCTTGGCCCATTCCCAATATCCTTGAATATGATAAAATTCACCATCTATCTTCATGGAACTTCCCCAATGTATATCCCTGAGTATTTGGCACCCTAAGAAAGAAAGTGTGCTCATATATTCAGTTGATGTTGGTTCGGAGTCTGAAGAGTCCATACTTTAACAGATCGATTAGAACCAATGTCATGTTCAGAAGTCCAGTTCAGCATATGAAGATAATTTATCAAAGGCGACCATGAATCCACACACTAAACGACTAATGGGGTGTGAGTCAATAGCTTGCATAAAATTATACCATTATCAGCCTCAATAAGGAGATACTTGTTCTTGGAAGATGGAGAGGTATAGTCTTTGAAGTGAACCATTGTTGCAATCTGCATGAACAAAAAAGGTTTAGTTAAAAAACAAAGTTGAGGTTTGATAAAGTACCTATACAAATGATTACTGACAGATATTTCCTTTATATTATGGCTTTACTCAAAGAAAAAGGAAATTTCCACCATCTGTAGCAAAAATTGGCCAGTCTTAAAGTGTATGGAGGTAAAGTTACACTCAGCACCCTAAGCCGATTGTTGCATAGCCACTATTTTGAAGCCAAGTTGGTCAGTCCTAGAGTGTACAGAGGCAAAGTTAAACTATCGTATCCTAAGATTATTATTGCATAGACACCATCTGGAATCCAAATTGGTCAATCTTAGAGTGTACGAAGGCGAAGTTAAACTCTCGCACTCTAAGCTGATTGTTTTATAGCCAGCATTTTTAAGCCAAATTGTCCAGTCTTAGAGTATATGAAGGAAAAGTTAAACTCTCGTGCCCTAAGACGATTGTTGCATAACCACCATCTTAAAGCCAAATTAGTCGGTCCTAGAGTGTATAGAGGCAAAGTTAAACTCTCGCACCCAAAGCCTATTATTTCATAGCACCTTCTTGAAGACAAATTGGTCGGTCTTAGAGCGTACGGAGGCAAAGTTAAATTCTTGGACCCTAAGCTGATTGTTGCATAATCACTAAATTTGAAGCCAAATTGGTCGGTCTAAAGGTGTACGGAGGCAAAATTAAACTCTCGCGCCTATTGGCATGTAATTTTGCTCCGCTAAAAAGCAATTTTATCCATTTTTACCCACTTTACCATACATGTCACCCATGGGCCCCACCCCTCACTCATTTACATTTTTCACCTCACCTACCCCACCTAATCCCCTAGACTCCTTCCCCCTTACACGTTTTCCCCATTCTCTTTTAACAACTTGACCATACAAAACCTGACACACTTCTCTAATTTTTTATCTTTTCCACCAAAATACATACAAACAATTCTTTAGACATAGGCCACACATACACTACACCACCCAATTCCACTGACACATACTCCACTTTCTATTGATAGGGAATTCATACCCACACACTGATATTCTGAAAAACACATACACACAGACCTCACATTGTTATATACACATAACATACAAAAAAAAAGAGGAAGATCAATAGAAATATCTCCATTAGCATCTAAATTTCACGCGCGCACACACAGTGAAAACCAGTAGAATGAACTGAAGAGAGATCAAGAGAGGGAGAAAAATGAAAAGAATGAGAGAAAGTAGGAATCGAGAGGGATTGAGGGGAAAATAGTGAAAGAAATTTGAGAGAAGAATGGCAAAAATTAGGGAGATTGAACGGAGAAAGAGGGGAGATCGAAAAATAAAATGCCGAAAAACATCACTGCCACCAGAAATTTGACATGTTCTTTGGTTTACACCATCTCCAAAGCTCGCCGGAGCTCCAATGAAATCAAGACAACAATACAACTCAGTTTTCTGACCATATCCCACCGAATCTCACCAAAAATAGCAAATTAGTGACTGAATTAGCTAAGCTCGACCCATTCAATTGATACCAATGAAATCTTATCGAAAAATGACAAAAATAGAAAAATGGGTCAGTCGGGTCGACTGGGTTATTCAGATTCTTAGGTTAGTTCGTATTGCGGGTTCGTTGGTTGAGGTTTGACTCAGGGTTTTTGAATGTGAATTCTGTCTTTTTGTTTGAATAATATTTGAGTTTGAAAGCATCAAATCGAGGTTCAATTCTACTCTTTTCCTCTTTTTTTAATTTCATTGTTGATGATATCCGGTGCATTGGATTGAATATTGTGTGTTGGTTGATCCTTGTTGGTGGTGAATAGTTATTTATTTTTATCTGTTGTTTAATTTCATTGGTTATGGATTGCCTAATGAAATGATATTTCATTAACAATTAAAATTGGTTGTTTGGGACGGGATGAAAAAATTGATAATGACGAATATTGGTAGTTTTGATTCATGATGCAGGTGGTGTTGTTAATTGGTTGGTTGCTATTAATTTGGCACTCGATAGTATCATGATAGGTCGAAAGAGGTACGCAAACAGTAGGTCGGGTAGGCAAAATTTAGGACTTATGTATTATCGAATGTTTGAAATATTTGTTGAATGGTTTTATTTTATCCCATTTGAATTAGTTGTACTCATTTGACCGGGGAATACCCTGAGGCTATTTTTATTATTTTATCCGGAGAATGCCTCGGAGAGTTGTATTCAAAGATGGTGCGCGATCATGGCCTGGAACATCGGGTGGAGCTTAGTTTAGGACTAGCTTAGAATAGGGTTTACATTTTTACATTTTTTTATTTTTGGGATTGCATAATTTGGACTAGATATTATTTTGTTTTGTTTTGTTAGTTTGTTTGTTTTATGTGTTTTGTCGGTTTATTCACTTCATAGTGTCGTACTAGCCGATATATTTCAAGAAGCGACCATGGTTGAATCACGAGATTGCGGGATGCCTAACACCTTCCCCTCGGTCAACAGAATTTCTTAATCGGAATCACTATTCGTGAACCATTTTAAAGAGTCAAATCATTTTGAAAAGAGATTTTCAAATGTGACTTGGCACATCCGATTTATATCAAGTGGCGACTCTGAGTTTAATTGTAAAAAATTATTTTTTGAAATAAATTTCATTTTTAGTCACTTCAATAATAAAACTCTTTTTAAACTTAAAATCCATTTTTTTCTTTTTGTTAGAAAAGAAATGTGACAGCACCTTAAGCTGATTGTTGCATATTGCTAAATGGAAATTCCAGTGCCAAATAAAAAAAAAATATAAACCTTAGCAGTTAGCACACAATGTTGGCAAAGTCAAATCACTATTTGGTATTTTTATTATTTCGATGTGACACGTAAGGCAATATTTAAGCGCAATACATTTATTTGCTTTCGATATGACATAATATGGTCCATACTCCAAGCCAAGTCTATAAAATATTAACTATCTTAATAAATTTTGAAGTAGAGGACATTTTAGGAGTAACGAAATTTTATTAAATTAAAATTTGTACTTAATTCGATTATATTAAATTTAAAATATATTAATCTCAAATAACTATTACGAATCAATATAATTGGATTAATTATTTAAGTCCAAATATGTATGTATTGGGGTACGGATAACTTTAATAGATCTATTATTGATATCAATTGTAGGGGGTGTGGATAACTTTAATAGATCTATTGTAACAATGGATCTATTTTTATTTGTGCGTGGATATTTCTTAACTTCTCTAAATATTTTTATTTTATTTATGTTCATATCTTGGGGGTGATTAAATTGTATTTGATTAAATGCTTTACTGTCGTATTCTTTAGTTTTTTTCTCTTAGTCTTTGTAATTCTTCTATATTATTTTTGAGGTATTCTAAATATTCTATATCTTTTGTTCTAAAATATTCGATTAAATTCTCTTTCATAAGCATTATTTCTAATCTTATTTCTTCCATATCTTGTCTCCAATATTTTAAATACTCATAGTTTATCATTTTATTCTAAAATAGTTGCTTGTTTACTAATTTTCGTGTAATATTCTATTCTAATTGTACTTTAATTATATCTGAATTAAGGTTATTAATTCTATTAATTATTTCTCTTTCTTCTTCTCTTAATGAGTTTTTTATGTTATATAAACTATTATCTGTTCTTTTTTCTAAATTTTCTAAGGTTTCTTTTATCCATATTAATTTTTCTTTTAGATTTTTCATTATTTCTTTGAGTCGTTTTCTATAATTAGTTTCTTCAGATAGGTCACTTTGTTTTCTCTAACTTTTCTAGTATATTCTAACATTTTAGTCTGAATAATATCCATCTAGGTAATTATCTAGATATAGTTGTTCTATCCAATTTATAATTTCAATTCCATAGTCTAATATTTTTTCTAATATTATTCTCTTAATATCTATAATTTTTATATTTCTAAGTATATATAAGATTAATAATTTAAGATTATCTGTCATTTAAAATTGGTTAAATACTTTATTATAATATTTTTTAGTTGTTTATTTTAATTTTATTAATTCCTCCATATTTTCATTAAGAAATTCTATATATTTTATATCTTTAGTTCTCATATATTCTTCTAAATTTGTTTTCATTAGTTTTTCTATTAATTGTATATTTTTCATATCCATTTTTCAAAATTCTAAATATACATAATTTATCATGGTTGATATGTAGGTTTGGTATATAAGCATTTGTAAGAGTAGTTAGGTAAGTGTGGTATATAATTAATTCTAGTCATAAAATATCTATCAAATATTTTTTCTAATACGATTTTTCTTATATCTATTATTTCTATATCCTTAAGTACATATAAAAAAAGTATTTTAAATTTATCTACTATTTCATCAGTATTCATTTTTCATATGATGCTTTTTCAAAATATTTTCTTCAATCATATACATAACAAAATATGATCATTTTAGATTACTATATACTAGATTATTCTTAAATAACATATTCTTCGGTCACCATTAGCATGGTAATATGGATACATTTTCCTTAAATAGTGCCTCTACTCTGGCTATTCCCCTATCACGGCTTTCTTGCCTCACCGGTTTCACCTTTAGGATGACATAATTCTTAGGGATTTTTCTCCTTTCCACTTTGCTAATAAACTTCTTAACATGCTATTTTTCGAATAATTCTACTATAAAGCAACTAACATGAACTTATTTTATCATAGCATGATTGTTAGGAATTTATGAATTTAGCTATTCACAATCATAAATAAATATACCTGTTCTGGTAGGTTTGATAATTCTAAGCTTTGTTCATCCATAGCTTTTTCCATTGAAATATACCTGTTTGTAATAAATGTTTTAAAAGTTTGCTGTAAAAGAAGAGTGTTTGCTTCAACGCATAAAGGCTTATCTTTTTCTGCCTTCGATGCCTTCATTTATAATAAATGATTTACATAGTTCTTACTTACTAATATTTTACACTTTTTTCAAACTTTACGTCCTATTCTATCTTTACAAAAAGTCTAAAAACTAGACTAAAAAGTCTAGACGATTTTTTACGAAATCTTTATCTACCTAACCTAATTATTATACTTTACAAAAAAGTCTTCTAAAGTATAAAAAAGAAAAAAACTAGAACTTTACAATAATTTACAAGTTACGTAGAAAATTGTGAAAGTTTTTTACATGTCGCTTTCACAATTTAATAGCTTATCTTTTATCTCCATTATTGCTTCCGTTGATATCTTCTTCTTGTCGTATCTGCTGCTTTTCTATATTCTTTCCAGCTGGCATGCTTATCTTCTTGATTCTTTTATTCTAGGCGGACTTCTGGGATAATAGTATCTTCTCCATTACATCTTGAACATTGATGGTCTGGATATTCGTATCCAATTATCTTGCAATATCTTGTTAATAATCCGTCTGAAATAAATCCTTTTCTAATTGCTCTTGTAGTAGATTCTTTTTCTGGATTAAGTAGCGTCATTATCCATTGTCTAACATCTTCCATATCTGTTTGTCATTGTTCTTTCGAATTTGAATAAATCATCTGATGGTCTCTTGAATAATAGCTCCATATTGGGTTTCCATTGGTATAATTATTTGCTAATTCTTGAACAATTGTAGCTAGTCCAATGAGTCTTTTATTTGCGTAGAAATCAGGTATCTCAATTCTGGGTATCTCTGGCTACTGCACAATATCTTCTGGTATAATCATATCTCTGGTTAATCCTATTTTTATAACTTGTATAACTGGTTTGATCTAGTCGAATAATATCTCTGCTGGTGCAGTATAACACTTTATATTAAATAGATTTCCTTGGGTTATTCTTTTATAGGTGGTGAATATTTTATGTAATTCTTCCATAGTTGTTAGTTCTTCTCCGTCTTGGGTATATATGGTATTTAATAATCCATAGTCAAAACAAGTTTTTATTAAGCTTGGGTTGGTTTTGGGTAGTGCGATTAGCTTGTTGTAACCTTATAATTTTTGGGTTATATAGTTTGTGTTTGGTCCTTGGGTATCTGTAGCTCTGGGGTTAAGGTTTAGAAAAGTTTGTACTTTGTAGATATTTTTAATTTATTTTTGGATTATATAGTTATAAGCTTTTTTATCTTGATTTAGACTATCTCGGTATGTGGTAATTTGTGGGGGTGGAAATAAGGGGTCTTTTTGTATTTTTGTTATAAATGATTTCTCAAATATCTTATTCATGTTCATGTTTGGTATCTTTGTCTACTAACTCCTTTGCTTGTACATGTAATTGTAGATTGATAAACGTTATGAGTTTTATAGAGTGTCCCAACGTCTCCTTCTAGCTCTGAAATTTTAATGTCTTTCGATCGACATAGCTCTGCACACTGCTGAGTTAGCTGATTTGCAGCTTTAGACTTCAGTTTAACTTCATTAGTCTTTAGCTTTTCTATTTCATTACCCATACTGTCCACTTTCATTTTAAGCGTAGTTAGGGTTTTGAGTATCTTTTCTAAAGTATCATCTTCTATTATATCAGTCTGTATAGCTTTGTCTTGATATGTAATCTGCAATAACGTTTTTGTTAGTACTAATTACTTCAATTGTAAATGTAAAATTTAATATATTCAATACTAGTCTTTGAATCTCTTTTGTCGTAACTGAATTTTGTATTTTCTTTGTTAGCCACCATCGAACCTGGGTATTATCTATTCTCACAATAAATTTGGTACATACAATATATGGTTCAAATGCTAATAAACATTTATATAATGAACATAATTCTTTTCTATTTATTTCCCATTTTATTTCTGTTTCATTAAATGTTCCTGAATAATATCTGTAATGATGTTCTATTTTTCCATTTTCGTACCTATATTTAAGTACTCCTCCATAACTACATTCACTAACATCTGCTTCTACTATATACATATAAACTTTCTATTTTTGTCTGAAAATTGTAATTTTGGTAATTCTTTACAAAGTATTTTTATTTTTTTCAGTAAAGACTTTAGGTTTTCTGTTAATTTTGGTATATATTCTCTTACTTGGTTTACTAATCCTAAAAATTATTGTAATTTCTTTTTTGTATCTAATTCTTCTTTTGAATTTATTATTTTTTGTACTATATGTTGTTGCATTTTTACTCCACTTTTATCTATTTGTATTCCTAAAAATTCTATCTAGTTTTTCATAATTTCGTTTTCTTTTCACTTAAACTTATTCCCGATTTTTTTATTATATTTGTAAATTGTCCTAATAATTTTAAATGTTCTTCATAAGTTTTTGTATATAATAGTATATTATCTATGTATACTATACAATTAGGTAATTGTTTAAAATAACTATCCATAAAGTGTTGATATCTACCTGGTGCATTTTTATATCCAAATGGTAATACGTTCCATTCATAAAATCCTTGTGGTACTGTAAATGCAATTAATTCCTTAGATTCTTCTTCTAACTTTAAGTGGTAAAATTCTGATTTACAGTCAAATTTACTAAAATAGTAACATCCTTGTATTTGTGTTATTTTTAATATCTTATTTGGTATTGGATAATTATATGTCATATTTTTTGCATTTAAATTTTTATAATCAATAACCATTCTACTTTTACCTCTTTTTTGTTCACTATGTTTATTTACTATAAATGCCGGACTATTATGTTTACTAATACTTTTTTGTATATATTGTTTCTCTAATAATTCATCTATATTCATTTTAAATTCTTTTAAATCGTCAAAATTATATGTTAATGGTTTTTAAGTTATTATGTTATTTTTATCTATTAATTCAATTTTTATAGTAGTTTTATGTTTTTCCCATCCTTTTAATGGATCTTCACTATATAATCTTTCTAATTTGTTCTTAATTATTTCTATCTTATTTACTGAAAATATAATTATTTCCTTTTTTATTTATCGAAAATACAACTAGTTCTATTGTGTCTTCAGTATTTTTTATATTTTTTAACTTTTGTGTAATTTTTCACTTCCTTCTATCCAATCAGTTTTCTTTTTTATTTTATTAATAACTCTTTTTGCTCTTACTTTTGTTTGCATGGTGTTGTAAATCACAAATCTGTTTTAATTATTATATGTGGGTATAATTTATCTAAAAATGGCATTCCTAAAAGCATATCTTTTGATGGTAGTTCATAATTATAGATTTCTTCTATTGTTATTATTTTATCTTATATTTGTATTTTTACACTTTTAGCTTTATATGTAATTGAATTCCTTCATTATTAAATCCTTTGACTACTATTGATGTTTTTAATTTATCTCATTTCTTTTCTGGTAAACAGTTGTATCTACATAAGTTTGCTTCTGCTCCTGTATCTATCATAGGTGTATAATATCTATTATAATATCCTTCTACTATTATTTTTACAAGTACATGTATTTTCATATCACGTTAAAGTTCTTTTTATGAATAATTTTTCTTTATTATACATTATAGATAATTGTGTATGTTCTATATTGTATAGTTTTACTTGTTCAAACCATTTTATTCCTAATATTATATCTGTTTTTTGTATTTCTTCCTTTATTTCAAATTCTATTTTTATTTTTCTAATTCCTATTATTATTTCTTTTTCTGTCGTATCCTTAATGTCTATTAGGCTCCTTGGTAAATTTGGGCATATATTACTATTAGATTTTATTTCTTCATTTTTTACTAGATATTTTGCTATATAATTTTCTTCTTGTGTTGTGTTTAGGGGTAGTAAATATTCTTTTTCATTTATTGTTTCCGTTATATAATATTGATTAAATTAACTGTTGAAGTTGTTTCATAACTTGTTCTTTTTTATGAACTTGATGATTCGATTTTTTCGTGAGCTATTCTTGTTGATGTACTTATCCTATCATTTATTATTTCTAAATCTTCTTCTATATCTATATTCTTGTAACTATAATCATTATTATCAATTGTTTTTACGAATTGTTCAAAAGGACTTTCTATTTGTATTTTATTAATTTTATTTTTTTCTGTTATTTTATGTTTTGTTGTTAGTACATATAGATTCTTACATCTTGCTGTAAATATTTTACTTCCTGGGGTCAGTTCTATTCCTGATATTTTCCAATATAATACTAATGATTTATCTATATTTTTATCTGTTATTGCTACTGAATAATTCACATTTATTATAAATTTAAATTTTTGGTATATTAGATTTCCTTTAATAGCGGTTATTATACTTTCTATAGGTTTTATAATTCTATCATCTGTTAAATACAATTCTATTGGTGTATCTATTCCTTCTCTAAAACATACTTTTATTAATATCTCTATTCCTCCAAGGTGTACATATTTTATTGGGTCTTTACTTTTTATATCGTTTATTTCCTTATTAATTATTCTTTTTGTTACTAGTGGTATGCTAGCTCTTTCTTTTGCATATCTACAATCTATTACATGTTCCTTTTGACTTACTACATAGTATTCTTCCTTTTATCTACTAAATATATTTTTTATTATTGGTATTTTAAATATTATTTCTACACTTAAGTTTAACTCTTTTCCTTTTATTTCGTCAAATATATTACTTTCAAATATTATTTTTTGATCAATTCCTTCTTCATTTAAATATTCTTCCTTTGTTATTATTATTTTATATCTTCTTCTGTTATTTGGTTCATTTTTATATCTTCTTCAGTCATTTGATTCATCTAATTCACTATCTATTTCATTATCTGTTTCAT
>NC_061111.1:232766337-232819329 GCF_002878395.1 Capsicum annuum | reverse complement strand
TATCTGTTTCATCCTCCGAAATTTCATATATACTATCTGCACTTTCTCATTCATAATCAATATAATCTATCTGCATATATTCTGTATTTTCTATTTTTATTTCTAATATTTGTTTATTTTTTGGATTTTTTGGTAATTTACAATCTCTAGCTAAATGTCCTAGTTTCCCACAATTATAACAAGTACATTCTTTTATAAAAAAAAAAAAAATTCTATATGGTCTTTTATGTTTATAATTTTTTACATAATATCTTTTTCTTGGTTTCTTATATTTATATTTTGATTTTTTGTATTTCTTATATTTCTTATGTCTTTTTCTTTTCTTATAATATCTTTCTTCAAATTCAAATTGAGGTGCTATTTTATCTTTACAACATGTTAAATTTCTTATTAATGTTTTTTCCATTTTCATTTCTTCTCTATATTTTTCACATAGATTTCTATACCATTGTTGTAAAAATTTTATTCTTGCTCCTAGGGTATCTAATATTTTTTCTTCATTCCAATTCTTTATTATTTTTGAACTAAATGGTTCAGGTAATTTACTAAAATATAATTTTTATATTCCTTTACTTTCTTCTATATTATATGTTCCTTTATAATAATATTCTTTAAATGCGCACGTATATTCATCTATATAGCACATATTACATATTGCTAATTTTAACATTAAATTCCTATTCGTATCTTTTTCTTTATTTTGTTGTACTTCTTCTGTTGTGATACTGTTAAATTCATCACTTATAGCTATTTCATATTTTCAATAATTCTGTTGGTAATATTTTTTTAGGTGTTGATGTTCCTTCTGTTTTTGTATCAAATCTTAATATTTTTTTACTTGCTTCGGCTAGGTTTAAAAATCATAATTTTACTATTCCTATTAATGTCTTTTCTATATATTCTGGTGTGTTTGTTGTATCTATTTTATTATTTAATAATTATTTTGACATGTATCTTACCCATAACTGTATTGTTTTATTTGTGTCTATTACACAGTCTAAATCTAAAAAGTTATAATTAGTAATTTATTTTGGTGTCCATTTATTATATTCATCCTTTGGATTATATCTTTTAAACTTACTTTTGTAATTATAGGTTGGTTTTCTTATATCTGATATACTAGGTATTATATTTTTATCTAGAGTACTTACTTCTGTATTTATTAGTTCTAGATTTTCTTTATTAATTACTTCTTGTTTTTCATTAATTTCTAGTTTTCCTATGTTTTCTAAAATTTCTGTATATGTTTCACTATCTTTCGAATCATAATTATCTGTTTCTTCAGCATCTATTGTATTTTTTTCTAATTCACTGGTTTCTGGTTCTTTATTTTTTATTTCTAATTTTTCTTTAAATTGATTTATCTCAATTAATAAATTTTGTTCTTTATCTTGTTCTTCTTTTTCTTTCTGTGTTTTTTCATACAAGTCTGTTAGCATTTGTAGTTCTTTATGTTTTTCAGATATTATTTGTTTTAATTCTTTATATTTTTGTAATTTTTGTACGTTATTCATCTAAATAATTAATATTTTGGTGAATATCTAAATCTAATAAATATATCAAATAACTCCAAATATATACTACTTCCGTAACTTTAATCAACATAGGCTCTGATACCAATTGTAGGGGGTGCGGATAACTTTAATAGATCCATTAAAAAAAGTCACGTCACTTGAATTTGATTGGTCGAAGGAAGTTCATCTTCATCATGACTTTCCCTTTCCACAACATAAATAGAGGTCTCATAATTCAGAAAAAGAACGAACAATTCTAGCAAGAAGCACGAGAGAACTCGTGGATCAAACGCCTCTCTACAAAGCTCAAGCACTCAAATCTAGTTCATCAAGATTCAAGATAAAGATTACAAGATTCAAGAACAAGCTCAAAGGCACTGAATTCAAGTACAAGTCGAGATCAAGTTCATCAAATCCGCAAATCAAGATTCAAGATCAAGACCACGAGAGATCAAATCCATAAGTTCACAAATTAAGTTCAAATTCAAGATCAAGCTCGAAGTCTTTGAATTTATATTTAAAAAAGTGAATCAGAGGACTCATAGAGATTGTAACACTCACATATTAAAATCAATTAAATTATTATTGCAATATTTGTTTTACCTTGATTATTATTTTTGAGGTCAAAATTTTACTGTCCAACAAAAATAACCTAAATTAACTTTTACAATTTCAATAACAATACAAAAAGAAAACGACATTATATTGAACATTGAGTACAACCACATGCAGCCATGTTTTCGTCTCCCATGATCAAGAAATGAGACACACGAAAATGAGATTAAAAATTTAAAAAAAAAAAACCTGAAACTTATACATACACACGTAAACGACATGCATTTATATACATACTTAAATTTTAAACAAACAAGCAAAATTAAAATCCAGAAATGGTTATTCTATTCCACGATTCAAAGCTTTGCAACTCCAAGAAAACAATTATCACAACAAATAATTGAAAGTTTTATCAAGATTCATATGGATAAACTTCATTTGTAGTTGGATATTAATTTACTTGGTGATTTTTATACAAAATAAAAAGTTGGGGTAGTACACAAAAATAATGTGAGGAAAAATTTAATTCAAAAATAGTGAATATATCTCAAGAGGTATTTTAAAAAAAGAAAAAATTATAAAAATACTTTTCAAAATACGTATTGACTAAATAAGTATTTTAAAATAAGTAAAAACGTATTTCAAAATATTATGAATAATATTTAAGTGCCTAATGAGAATGGACCAGTAAGAAATAGGCCATGTGATATACATGGCCAACAATATTTGGCCAACTAGTCCATTATACTTGGCCATTATTTTGCCATGTGGATGGTGGGCTCCACTTTTATTTATAGTACTTTGTTTTCGAGTAAAAATAAAATTTTCTAATTACTTTATTTTAAAATATCCATGACACAAGATAAATAGAGATCATCACATTAATGTTAATAGGTTACAATGCGAATATGTAGTTCTGAAAGTTGAGCCAAATTGTAAATTTTGTGGTGCAAAAAGATATTGTGATAATGGCTCAATTAAGCTCACAACACATAAAATGCCTACCGAACTATGATATTTATTCTTAGATACTTCTAAAGAGTCTCAACATTTTCGAACATATGTTAGAAAATACAATAATATTTTTGCATTCACTTCACTTTGAGTAAAACATGACAAAGCTTTGGCTCAAAGATATTATGGTATTTATACCTTTAGAGTTCAAGGAAGAATGTACCACTTTATTGATGATTTATACCCAGCAACTGGAAAAGGAAAAAACTTGCAACTATAGTTTTATGACAATAAAAATGAAGTGACAAATAGAATTGTTTGTTCGACTGAATTTTCAGAAATAACAGTCAGAAAATTAATGAGTATCTTAAAAGTTAATTCGTGTTCTTTTTTTCTTAAATCTCTATCTGATGTTCCAGAACTGTCACACTTTTACATTACATTGAAATGTGACTCTGGTTTAGATCAACGTGTATATAACCTTCCTACTTCATCTGAAATTTCAGCAATATGGGTTGATGGAGATGTCCATTCTATCTCCACACCTCATATTCGAATTTAAACTCACAATAATCAAAATCAATTAGTTAATTATTATTATAGATGTTATGATCCCTTGCAGTATCCATTATCATTTTTATATGGTCAAGATGGTTGGCATTGTGATATCAAAAAAATTCAACCACATAATAGTATCACACATTGTGCTCCCTGTGAACATGAACACTTACCAAGTGTTAAAAATATGTGTTCAATAGATAACTTTCTTGATATGGACGTTCAATATATGGTGAAAGAGATGCTACAAAAATTAAAAAATAGACATTCCTTCCTATTACATTTACAAGAGGACCAAGAGATATGCCTCGGTGATATCTTGATGCCATTTCTTTAGTCCAACGTTTTGAAAAACTTGATTTATTTTTAACAATGACATGCAATCCAACATGGCCAGAAATAAAAGAACATTTGTTACCTACTGACGAAGCACAAAACAGACCTGATTTAATTAGTAGAGTATTTAGAGCAAAAGTTGAGAAAATAAAAACTTATATACTAAAGATAAACATATGCTTTCATTTACAGTATAGAATTTCAAAAATGCGGTCTCACACATGAACATTTTCTTATAATTCTTGCTAATGAATACAAATTGTTGACACCTGAATCTTATGACCAATTTATTCATGCTAAATTATCCGTTTCTAATAAAGAGGTTTACTTGCATTCAATTTTTGTACATCATATAATACACAGTCTTTGTGGCCACTTAAATCCTACAAATTCATGTATACAAAATGGATATTGTAAATTTTACTATCCAAGAGATTTTGTTGAGCGAACATCAAAAGGAAAAAACACATATCCAACTTATAAGAGGCGGCAAAAGCGACATACTATAAAGGTTAGAGAACAATTTCTCGATAATTCTTGGGTAGTACCATACAATTCATTTTTACTTGATAAATTTAATTGTCATATGAATGTAAAAATATACTCTGACATCAAAGTTGTGAAGTATTTTTACAAATATATTTGCAAAGGACACGATAAAATTGCTTTTTATACTGTAAGACCCCATAAATTCTAGTCATTTCGGTCCTTTATAGCATGCCAAAAGGAGTCCCACACTTAGAAAAATCCAAATAAGTGTTAAGACTTACAAATATTTTTAGCCTTTAAAATTGGATGATCTTATTTTTGATCTTTTCAACCTTAGAATGTCAATTTTCAAGTTTATTCATGATCAGACATGTCAATAGGTCATATTAGGTGTGTTTCAGAATTTTTGAACTTTGTTTGGGTCATGTTTAGATGGGAAAAAAAGAAAGCCAATGTGATCTTGAAACGTTGCATTGGCTACTACGTTGCACCCATCGACACGATGTGTCAGTGATTTCGTTGATCCCATCAATGTGGCCCAGTGCCAATTGTGTCACTGGACAGTTTTCCCTCACCCAATTCAGCTAAAACACGAGGTTAAGCCCCAAAATGGGCAAAATTCATTCTTTATTCTCAAAATCCTCTCAAGAACAAACCCTAGTTCATCAAGCTCAAGATTCAAGTCTCAATAACTCACCATAATCTTTATGAAATTAATAATTAAGGTATGTTAGGTGTTCATCCTTGGGTTTCCTTCCACCCTTGGAGTTCAAGAACCCTTTTTAAAACTACAAGTTTATTGATTTCATGATTTACATATTTGAATTGAATTGTGTTCATGTATGTATTGTTGTATGATTTTAAAATCAAGATTCATACAAGTTTCAAGTGAATTAATTAGCAGTTATGTAGAATCATGTGATCCTCATGTTAAACCCTTGAATTTACAAGTTGAATGTTGTAGCCATGATATTTATATTTTGATGATTTCTATGTGCATTAAATTATGCTCCTCAAGTGTTTGATAAAATGCCTATGTAAATTGAGTAGTGAATTCATGACATGTTATCATGTGGTCCCATTCATGTATAAGTTCATGCCTCTCAAACGTTTGACAAAATGTCTAAATGAATGCATGGTGGACAAGTAACTAATGTAATGCCTTCAAAATTTTTCTATGTTTTACTATTGATGCTATTGAGTCCTGGGGGTATTCAATACCCAACAATCTAGTTGTTTACCTAGAATTACAGTAGCTACAGAATAGTCTAAGTAACATCACGAACAGTAGTACTCAGTCAGTTATAGAACTCAGTTCAGTTCAGTCAGTCAACATGATCAATAACAATTCAGTCAAGCCTAGTACAGTCTAGTGACCAGTTCAGTGTCTATTCAGTTGAGAGTAGGATTCAACATCGAGCAAACCTAGGGATGGGGGCATTCCTGCCAGTAGAGGATTTGACCCTTAGTAGTAATCCATGTATTACAGAACTACATAGCCAGCATAGGGTAAGTCATCCTCCTACCATATTAGGGTTGATGCAACCATATATACAATTTATGAGTCTTTCTGCCAGATTAGGGTTGACACAGCATTGTTAGTATCGTTTGGTAAGGTGCTAACACTCTTCCAACTGGGGGTCACAGGTTGGACCCCAACTCAGTTTATAATCGGGGTATGTCGGTTAGATGAACACTCCTACAGTTACAGTTTCAGTATTCAGTCTCAGAATTTAGTAAAGAACTCAGATAGCTCTACAGAACCATGGCTATCAATTATCAGTTACTTAGTAATTAGAATTCAGTACTTCAGCATCAGTCTAAACCTCAACTATTAGTATCCAATTACCAAAAATCAGTACTTCTATTTCAGTCTAATTCACACAAAGGTTATATGTAAAGTATTGCATAGTCAGCATGATCAATAGTTACAGTTTTGCATACACTCCTATTAAGTTATTTCATGATGTTCATTCAGTCAGCTATTATATCATGCATATGAACCCATGTATATCAGTCTGCCTCACTTAGCATACCAGTACATTCAACATACTGACGCATACTCTTTCTTTTGTGCTATGATATCTCATATCATATGTTCAAATACGAGAGCTCCTGACCGTACTTAGCAGCTCAGGTTATCAACAGCAGTTATAGTGGTGAGTCCTCATGTTACGAGGACAGAGTTATTTATTTAAGCATTCTAGTAGTTCAGTATGTTTAGTAGTCAGAGTTAGTTGGGGGCTTGTCCTATCAACTCTATATTCAGATATTTAGAGGCTTTCGAACTAGACTATTTTAGAAAGATTTTCAATTTTTCAGTATTATTATCAATATTCAGTATTTTTTTCAATTTATGAACCTTATCGTAATTTCAGCCTAACTTTCGCATATATTTTCAATATTATTATTATTCAGTGCTCACAATAAGTACCAGTCATGGGTTAGCTTGTGGTCCTTCGAGATTGAAAGATGTAGTCTTGGGGCATTACAAACTTATTATCAAAGCCTAAGGTTCAATAGAGTGCTAGGGAGTCTAAAATTTGCATCAAGTAAAATGTTGTGCATGGTTCTGTAGCGCACTACACTTATGGAAAGAGGCTATGAGGAATTTTTAGGAAAACGTTTCCCTTCTTTCAGTATTTATGTCGTGCGAGTGAGCATGAGCTCAAGTTAAAATCTCTGTATAATCCAAGTTTCCCTTCTGTTTACAGAATATGCCTCCCAAAAAGACTAACGGAAGAAGAACTAGAAACCAAACAGCACCTCTACGCATTCAAGTAGATCCCCTGGATGAGCATATTTCTCATGCAGAATTCAGAGCAGCTTTCACCACTCTAGCTCATTTTGTAGTAGCCCAGAATGAATGCCCATCTATTGTTCAGGCCAACACAATGGCCAATACTACTGCAGAGAGAATTTAGGACTTCACCTAATTGAATTCTTTTTTATTTTCAGGGTTTAAATCTGAAGAGGACCCACAAAAATTTCTTGACATGGTGCAGAAGGTCACAGATATTATGGGGGTAACTGCTAGTGAGAGTGCTGAGTTAGTTGTATATCAATTATAGGATGTGGCTCATACATAGTTTAAGCAATGAAAGGCAGATAGGGTTGCAGATATAGGTCCTATAGAATGGGAGGAGTTTGCTACTGCCTTTCTAGATAGGTTCTTTGTATTGGAGATGACGAAAGCCATGGTGTTAGAATTCATTAACTTGATATAGGGTAGCCTAATAGTGAAGGATTATTCTCTCAAGTTTATTCAATTAAGCAGATATGCTCCATATGTGGTAACTGATTGCAGGTCTAAGTTGAGTAAGTTTGTGTCTGGTATGTCTGACAGAGTGGTCAAGGAGTGTAGGAATGCAATATTGATTAAGGAGATGGACTTGACTAGGTTGATGGTCCATTCTCAGCAATTAGAAGAGTAAAATACTAAAACGAAGGATAGGGAAAACAAGAGGGCTAGAACAGGTAGCTTCAACTTCACTCAGCCTAAGTCAGAAGGTGGTAATCATCGTTGTTCTATTCGAAATCTTCTATTCCACCTCCATCCTCAACCAGTGCTTTGGTGCCTAAATTCAGAAATGGTAAGAAATATAGGGAATCGGGCTCTAAATCTCAAGGTAGCGTTAGCAATGCCCGAACAAATCCTTTTTACCAGAAGTACGGTAGAAACCAATCGGGTGTCTGCAGAGCTGGCAGTGATGTATGTTTTGGATGTGGCGAGCCAGGCCATAGGGTCAAAGAGTGTCCTTAGATAGGTTCGTAGAGTCATCATAATCGTCCACTAGCTCAGTTCGATCGCCCATCTCAGAAGGGTTCCGCTTTCAGTGCCACCAGTGGGCAACGTCCAAATAGGCTTTATGCATTTCAGTCCCGACAGGATCAGGAAAGTTCTTCTGATATGGTCACTAGTACATTACAAGTTTATCATTTACATGTTTATACTTTTCTAGATCCAGGAGCTTCCTTGTCCTTTATAACTCCTTATATAGTTGTTGACTTCGGAGTCAGTCCCGAAATCCTAGCAGAGCCCTTTCTCAGTCTCTACCCTAGTGGGTAAGTCTATTATAGCCCGGTGGGTATATAGGAACTGTCCAGTTATGGTATCTCGGAAAGTTACTTCAATAAACCAAGTAGAGTTAGCGATGATAGATTTTGACGTTATTCTCGGTATGGATTGGCTTGATTCATGCTATGCTTCAGTTGACTATAGAAACAGAGTTGTCTATTTTGATTTCTCGAATAAACCTATCTAGAGAGAGAGAAAAATGATATCTAAGAGGTGTGTCTATCATCCCATTTGAGTTAAAGACTCTAGTTCCGAGACTCCTAATCTTGAGTCAGTTTCAGTAGCATATAAATTTCCAGATGTGGGGGTTCCAATAGAACTCAAAAAATTGAAAGAACAGTTGAAGGATCTCCTAGATAAGGGGTTCATCAGACCCAGTATTTCCCCGTGGGGCACACCAGTTCTATTAAAGCGTAATAAAGATAGTTCTCTCAGAATGTGTATTGACTACCATTAGTTAAACAAAGTCACAGTCAAGAACAAGTATCCACTTCCCAAAATCGATGACTTGTTTGACCAACTTAAGGGTGCCAGTTACTTTTCTAAGATAGACCTCAGATCAAGCTATCATCATCTCAGAGTCAGACAATGTGACATTTCAAATCAGGTTTCAAAACTCGATATGGTCACTTCAAATTTCTAGTTATGTAATTTGGTATTACCAATGCCCTAGCAGCTTTCATGGACTTGATGAACCGCATGTTCAAGCGGTACTTGGACATGTTCATCATAGTCTTCATTAATGATATTCTTGTCTACTCTCGCAGTTAAAATAATCATTCAAACCATCTTAGAATAGTTTTAGAGACCCTCAGAGCTCATCAGTTGTTCACTAAATTCAGTAATTGTAAATTTTGGCTAAGGTCAATAGCTTTCTATGGTCATATAGTTTCCAATGATGGCATTAGAGTTGATCCTCAAAAGACCAAAGTGGTGAGAAACTGGTTCGGGCCCATCTCTCTGTCAGATATCAGGAGTTTCTTGGGTTTCGCTGGCTATTATTGATGGTTTGTTGAAGGAATTTCATCTATCGCATCCCCCATATCCAGATTGACTCAGAATAAAGTCAAATTCTAGTGGGCAGATTTTTGTTAGAAGATTTTCAAGAGTTGAAGACTCGACTCACTATAGCCCCAGTTTTGACTTTACCAACTGTTTCAAATGGGTTTGTTGTGTATTGTGATGCTTCTAGAGTTGTTTTGGGGTGTGCCTTGATGTAGAGAAGTAAGGTCATAGCCTATGCCTCTAGACAGCTTAAGCCCCATGAAAACAATTATCCCAATCATGATCTTGAGTTAGCAGCTGTAGTATTGACCTTAAAGATATGGAGGCACTATTTGTATGGGGTACATATTGATGTGTTCACAGACCATAAAAGTTTGTCGTATGTATTTTCTCATAATGACTTGAAAGACTTTAACAAGAGTATTCTGTATCATCTAGGTAAGGCCAATGTAGTGGCTGATGCTCTTAGTAAATTGTCCATGGAAAGTATTGCTGACATTGAGGATGGTAAGAAGAAGTTAGTTCAGGAAATTCATCAGCTTACCAGGTTAGGTATTCATTTGGTTGATTCAGTTAAGGGTAGTGTTTGGGTGCAGAATAGTTCAGAATCTTCCTTGGTTTCTGAGGTAAAAGAAAAGTAGGACAGGGATCCCAGTTTAGCTAACCTGAAAGAGTCATTTAGAGATCAGAAAGTAGAGGTTTTCTCCTAACGTGGAGATGGTGTGTTGTGTTATCAGGATAAGTTATGTGTTCCATGTATGGATAGCGTGAGGCAGTGGATTCTTACAAAAGTGCCTGGTGCACGTTACTAGATTCACCCAGGGGCCACTAAGATGTACCACAACTTAGGGGAAGTCTATTGGTAGAGTGGGATAAAGAGATATATTGCATAGTTTGTGGCTAAGTGCTCTTTGTGTCAGCAGGTTAAGATTGAGCATCAGAAGCCTAGTGGGTCTATACAAGAGTTCAGTATTCACACATGAAAGTGGGAGGAAGTGAACATGGACTTCATAACGGGCTTGCATCATACTCATCATCAGCATAATTCAATTTGGGGCATTGTGGACCGGATGACCAAATCCAATTATTTCTTGCCAATCCATACCTCTTACTTAGTCGAGGATTATACCAAGCTCTATGTTAGAGAGTTGATCATATTGCATGGAGTTTTTTTATCCATCATTTCAGATAGAGGTACCCAAGTTTACCTCAGTATAGCCTACCACCCTTAAACAGATAGTCAAGTAGAAAAGACCATTCAGACTTTAGAAGATATGCTGAGAGCGTGTGTTATTGACTTTAAGGGCAGTTGGGATGACCATATGCCCTTGATTGAGTTCACTTATAATAACAGCTATCATTCCAGTATTCAGATAGCTCTATTTGAGGCTCTTTGTAAGAAGAGATGTAGGTATCCCATTGGTTGGTTTGAGGTAGGTGAGACTACATTGGCAGGGCCTGACAGTATTTTATGCCTCAGAGAAAGTTCAATTGATCAGGGAGAGTCTTAAAATAGCTCAGAGTTGACAGAAATCGTATGCTAATGTGAGAAGAAAAGATCTCGAGTTTGAGATTAGTGATTATGTGTACTTGAAAATCTCTCCCATGAAGTGAGTAAAGAGGTTTGGCAAGAAGGGGAAGCTCAGTCCCCGATATATCGGTCCTTGCCAAATTCTTAGCTATTTCAGAAAGGTAGCTTACGAGCTTGAGTTGCCTTCAGACTTAGCTTCAGTACACCCAATGTTTCATGTCTCCTTGCTAAAGAAATGCATTAGTAACCCAGCAATTGTAGTCCCTATAGAGAATATAGATGCTTAGAACAGCCTCTCTTATGAGAAAGTCCCAATCGAAATCCTTGATCATCAGATTTGCAGATAGAGGAACAAAACAGTTCCTTTGGTCAAAGTTCTTTGGCGGAATCAGTTCGATGAGGGAGATACTTAGGAAGTAGAAGAAGATATGCGAACCAAGTATCCTCACCTCTTCTCTGCAAACTCAGACTTAACTTGAGGTAACAGTCTTCGTTAGATTTACTCAGTTTCATGCACAGATTACCTTAACAAACTTAGTATCATTTACCATTGCATATCATTCTCATGACAGTCAGGCATTCATAAATTAGTTAAGCGATGTAATCATGCTTCAGTTATGCATGTTTAGTATGAAAACTCAATTTAACAGTAGTTTTAGTCATGTAATCATGATTCAGTTATGCATGTTTAGCATGTAAACTTAATATATCAGTATTCTCAGTTCAGTCAGTCTCATTCGAGGATGAATGTTCCCAAGGGGGAGATTGTAACAACCCGAAATTACCTCCCAGGACGTCACACGATGCTTAAGGTTACAAGTATCCCCAAGCTAACCCTTTGATCCTGTTTTTACTTATAATACTCATTTCAAGATGAAATAATCAAACACTGGCATAGTCATATCATATGAAAAGAAATACAAAGATAATACTCGGTCCAAACAACCACAATACTGGAAATCTAAATAGAATTACAATGTGATAACTAGTCTGACAAAGCCTCTACTAATCCACAAACTAGAGAGCCATTGAGATAGGTCCCCATCTAATTCAAACTGAACTGAAAGTAATAACTGACACACTCAAATACTGGAATGTTTGAAGATAGGTCCTCAAACCATGAGGACTCACCACTTTAGAAATGTAGATAGAGGTACTAAAAAATCACTGGCGAGGCTGGGACTGAGCACTTGAACCTATATTATAAGACAATGTAGGACATAGGCGTATATGTGGATCAGTACTTGGTAATGTACTGAGTATGTGGGGGTGTATGCATTTACATCAACTAATATCAATACTCTTTAATCAAATCATACATGCAATAAGCAATGACTCACATGGCTTGAATAAGTAAAAAATTTAAATTTCATGAATCATGTAGAATGAGCACGTAACACAAATCTCGTGAGTCATTATACTTTAGCTTTTAAATCTATGCTCTTCTCTTATTATCATTACTCAAGGCTAAAGGAAACTTTAAGCCATACTTTCAACTTATGCATATATCTCATGGAGAGTAAAACTTCTTTGATGCTCAATAGCTTAGAACTCTTTTGAACTCAAAACACTTGGATCTCGCGTTCATATAACTTCAGTAGAGAAAATTACTTTCTTCTTTGGAAAATATTCAAAGCAATTCATTCGAGCTAGAAAATATCACATCTCAAGGCTTTAGGAAAAATATTCTATCTCAATGGAAAATTCTTTAGTTTTAGGGAGGTTCTCTTAACCGACATAAACCATACGAGCTACATGGAGTCCAACGTTTTGTAATCCTAAGGAAGAGACCCCACGTTAGAGAGGAGTGTCACACTTTTTCTAGGGAGTATAACCTCAATTCAGTGATCACTTATCTTAGCCTCGGGCCCAATATCTCGGCCTTAGGCCCAAAATCTCCAACCTACGATGGCACGTTGTTCTGGGGTAAGAAACCATAGTAACTTACCCAACTCGGTGCTAAATACTACTCCCTCTAGTTTATCTCGATCATCTCATAAAAATCCACTTTAGAATAATCTCATGGTTCAATATGAACCCAACTGTAAAATCTGTAATCACATGTAGTGAAGGGGATTTCAAAACTCTATGACCATTAGGTCGAAACATTTCTTAATAATCTCAGAATACTCAAATCATGGGTGCTTATATCATAAGTGTTCATAAAATTTCAAGTCTCAAGTAGGGCTTAGTGACCCATAGTTAAATCTTAAATTCAAACTCATCAAAATGCATAATAGATGGTATATAGATTCATAATTCATGTAGAAATTGGGAAGTTACAGCAATTTGTATAAAAATCTCAACATACTCATATATTTCAATGTTTCAAACATTCCAACTATTAACTTCTCAAGGATTAAAATCATGGGGTATAGACCCAGCTGCAATTTCTCAAGAAAACATGTGAAAATCATGCCATTAAACTCTCAATTCATGGAAAACATCAACATATTGCAATCAATAACAATGGGTGAGAAACCCTAATTCAAATTCATGTAAAATCTCATATATTGCAGAAAATTATAGTTTAAATAAGCCTTTGGGCACAAGGGTGAAAGGATTACCATTGTTCAAAATTCCACATACCTTAGATTATGAAATTGGATGAACAGGCTTGCTCTAAACTCTTCTTCTTACTCTTAAGAAAGGGTTCTTGCAATCCTTGAACTTGGGAAACTCAAATCTCAACTTAATTTGATCTATGGTGAGTCCTTGGATTTCTTGGAGAAGGGTTTTAGATTTGCTATTAAGGGAGAAACCCTAGCCTTTGAATGTTTTTGGGAGATAATGAGGCTATTAGGTTCATTTGGAATATATCTGAGGGTTAAAAGGGAAAAGACTTAAAATCCCCTTTTTAAAAATGATTTTAAAATACTGAACGGGGGTTGCGACGGTCCGTCTCTAGCCTGATGGTCCGCCGGGTCGTCCGTCACACGCCGATCAGAAAAAGAATATATTGTCTCGATGTGATGTTTGAAGAGACGGTCCGTACGATCGTTCGTCGTACGTTGTCCAGGATGAGAACATGCTGCCTCGATGCGATAGCCTCAGCGACAGTCCGTCGCAAACTCGACGGTCCGTTGGATCGTCCGTCGTACTTGGGCCAAAAAAGGGAGTTACTACCTTGGTTGTGACGGTCCGGGTGACGGTCCATCATACACTCGACGATCCGTCAACCTGTTCGTCGCACTTGGGCGGTTTCGATAACTCTCGGTAAAACAACCATAAATTCTCACCCCGATACCGGATTTAGAAGAAATTGGTATCGTTGGAAAGATCATTCAATTCTCAACATGATAAAAAGTCAAAAATAAGAGATTTATATATGGTTCAAACACCAATCACTTGGGAAGTCACTCCTCAATCTTTTAGGGCTAGAATTATACTTTCTTTGACACGCTCTAAGGCTCAGACTATGAGGAAACTTTGCGGGGTCTTAAAATATATCCCTATTGGAAACATTCTTCTTCAAGTGTCGCTAGTTAGACAAGGAACACAAGAAAACCAAAATACTCATAGCCGAAGCGATTGCTAAACGGGCTCAAAATCCTTCTAAACTCTTGAATACATGAAAATTGCAAGAACCCATGTAAGAATAGATGCATAGCTGAAATTTAGATTAAAATGGATGAATTAAGAAAGAATAATACCTTTGGATTGATATGAACTAGCAAAAAAGAGGTGCAGATACTTGGCTGGCATGTCTGCTTCTGCTTCCCAAGTAGCGCCCTCAACTGACTAGTTTTGCCATAACACTTTGACCAAGGGAATCTCTTTGTCCCTCAGTCTACGGATTTGAAAATCTAGAATCTCAACGAGAATATCATCGAATGAAAGACTGTTCTAAATATCAGCACTGTCTAAAGGATCTACTACAACGGAATCACCAATATGCTTCTTAAGCATGGAGACATGAAAAATAGGATGAACGGCTGACAACTCTGCGGTCAACTTAACCTCATAGGCTACTTTACCAACACAGCTCAATACTATACGGGCCAACATAACAGGGACTCAGCTTTCCATTCTTACCAAACCTCTTTACCCCTTTCATGGGTGAAATCATCAAGTATACCAAATCATCTACCTCAAACTCAAGGTCTCTTCTCCTCACATCGCCATATGACTTTTGACGACTCTAAGCGATCTTTCACCTTTCTCTAATAAACTTAACTTTATCCATAGCTTCAAACACTTCATCAGGCCCAATCACGACAGCTTCACCCACTTTAAACCAACCTATGGGTGATCTACATCTTCTACCATACAAAGCCTCAAATGGTGTCATCTCGATACTAGTATGGTAACTATTGTTATAGTCAAACTCTATCAATGGCAAATAATCATCCCAACTACCTTTGAAATCGAGAGCACACGCCCTCAACATATTTTCTAGGGATTGAATGGTCCTCTCAGCCTGACCATCTATTTGCTGATAAAAAGCAAAACTCAAAAGAACTTGGCTACCAAGACCCTGTTGAAACACCTCCAAAATTGGGAAGTAAATTAAGTACCCCTATCCAAAATGATAGATAAGGGAACTCCATGCAGCCTGACTAACTCCTTGATATACAATCTAGGATAATCCTCAGTGGTATAAGATTATGTACAGGCAAGAATTACGCGAACTTAGTCAGCTTGTCTACAACAACCTAAATAGAATCATGATGATGATACGAAAGAGATAACCCGATCATGAAGTCCATATTCACCACCTCCCACTTCCAAGTGGCTATACCAAACTCTTGCATCACATCATCAGGTCTTTGGTGCTCTACCTTAATTTATTGGTATGTTGCACACTTTGCTACAAACTCAGCTATATCCTCTTTCATACTATTCCACCAATAGATTTCTCACAAGTCGTGGTACATCTTAGTGGTGCTGAGATGAATAGAATACCGCACGCCATGTGCTTCATCCATAATCCTCTGCCTCAGATTATCAACACACAAAACGCATAATCTACCTTGCAATCTCAACACACCATCTCTCCCTTGGGAGAAAACCTCTACCTTTTGGTCCTTAACTGACTTCTTCAGTCTGACCAAACTAGGATCTCGGTCTTGCTTCTCTTTCACTTCTAAAACTAAAGAGGATTCGAAACTACTCTGCACCAACATACTCCCCTCAGCTGAATCAAGAAACCTAACACCCAATATAGCCAGACAATGCACATCACGAGCTAACTCTTTCTTACCTTCCTCTACATGAGCAACACTAACCATAGACAATTTTCTAAGGGCATACGCCACTATATTGTCCTTGCTCGAGTGATACAACACACTCATATCATAATATTTTAACAACTCTAACCACCTCCTCTGCCTAAGATTCAACTTCCTTTAAGTAAACACATATTGCAGGCTCTTGTGATCCATAAATACATCAACATGAACACCATAAAGATAGTGTCTCCAAATTTTCAAAGCAAACACCATAGAAGCTAACTCAAGATCATGGGTTGGGTAGTTCTTTATATGTGGCTACAATTGTCTAGAGGCATAGACTTTAACCTTACCTTTTTGCATCAACACACAACCTAAACTAACTCTAGAGGCATCACAATACACCATAAAACCATCATTACCATTAATGTGTGAGCTAACACTAGTACATTTGAGGCTTTTAACTAAGAATAATTGCGAAGTTTTAAGCAACTTTAGTAATTTTTGATGGCTTTATATTTGATATTGTAGAGAAAGGATAAATGAAGAAGAATAAACAACAATGGAGCAGAAAAGTTAGATTTTGAGAAAATAAAACTGGAAGGTCTGACGACATTATCTGATAAGTCGTCAGACCTGTGATAGGCTATCATAGTTATCGCCAACCTTAACCAAAGAATGAGAGTTAAAGTGAAAGTTGTGACGACATCTGTGAAAAGTTGTTAAGGGTATGATAAGTTGTCAAGAATGTCGTCAACCTAAGGTAGCACTGAAGAACTGAAGCAGAGCCTGGATGATATTTTGTGATAGGTTGTCAAGGAGCTGATAAGTCATCATAAATATTGTCAGCCTTAGGCAGAAGATTATTAAATTGGAAGAGAAACTGATAATATTTCTGATACGTCGTCATCCTCTTGATAAGGCGTCAGGCCTCGTCGTCAGCCTTAGATAGAACTTGGTGAAATCGAAGAGGGTCTGGCGATATTTCTGATAGGCCGTCAGACCTCTGATAAGGCATCATAATTGGATGTCACATGTCCGAAGAATTTTACTGAACTCTGTGATTTTATTTCCATAATTAGGCTTAAGTATAAATATCAGCTTTTAGGGTTTTCTAATTATCTTGCAATACACGGTCTTGGAGATTTTATCTCTCTACTTTTTAACTTTAACAACATAACTATTTGGAGAGATTAAGATTATCATCGTTTGGTACTTTTCTCATGTGATATAATTAGAGGAACACTTGTTATTCATCTCTGTAAGTTTATCTTTCAAATCATGAATTCAATTATGTGTTTTTTTTGTTATATCATGAGTGGATAAATTTCTTTAACCTAAATTATGGGATCTAGGGTTAGGTCTTGATAAGGCGCTAAGTGTTCAATATTCAAGAGGTGGTAGGATTTCTTGATAATTCTGAGGTTTTAATTAATGCCTATTGGTTGCAAATAATTGATAACACCTGCTTTGATTTTCTTGAGAAAGAAATCAAATATAGTAGGAAGTGAATTATCAACAGGGACATGGAAATACTCCATTTAATAATTAGCACTGTAACAAGGTTGGTTAACTTGAGGTAAAATCTGGTCATGAATATAAATTCCCTAAGCCTGAGATGATTAGGTAATTAAATGCTTAAGTAGGTCTAGAGACATTTAGGCATACCGTCGAGAAAGATAACTTGTTGTCCAACTTACCGTGAGAATCTTAAACCACTAGTAGCATCTGTCAAGTTCCAAAATCCCTAGCGAATGTAATTATGGTTTTTCAGAAACTCTTGATTACAAACACTGGAACCAAAGTGACTGAAAATTACTTGTTAAACTAAAAAAAACCCATTTTTTCTTTTAATGTCAGTTGTTTGAATTCAACTTGTAGCTATAGTTTCAAACTAGTTTAATCGCCACTCATATTGTTCCCTGTGGGATTCAACCCCAACCTAGTTGGGTTATGTATTAACAACGATCGCTTACATTCTCATTAGAGAGGTGCAGTTTAAGCGTTATCAAAAATGGCGCTATTGCCGGGGAATAATTTGGCGTATTGAGTTGGTTTGGAATTTTAGCCTACTTTCTTAAATTCAAACTTATTAATATTTGTTTTTAGTTTTATTTTATTTCTTGTGTTAGGTAGATTTTTATTTTAGTTTACTTATTACTATGGCATCGTGGAATGAACATGAGCTTGCTGGTTGGAAATATTATCTTGATGATCTATGTCCATATTATGATCAACCTCACTTTTGGCAAAATTGTAGATATGCTCCCCGAAGAGAGATGTGTGCACTATCTCCATCCCACTAGGAGTATGATTGATCTTTATATGGTGTTCAAGATGGACATTGGAGTGATTACCCAAATTCCCCCTCCCCCCATTGTGCTAACCCAAGTTTTAGTTCTTCTTAGGATTTTGATAGGTCTTTTGGTCAAGAAAAGGAAGAACGAAGCACCGAAAAGAGTGGCATTAAAGTTATGCTTCAACTAATGTTGGATAGTATGGACACAACGAATGATATCATATGTGATATACGTCAAGACATTAGGGCACTTAACAAGGAAAAGAAAAGGATAGGGGAGATGGATATCGAGGTCAAGCATCCAAAGCACTCTTCTACATTATGTTTAGATGATATCTTATCTGTGGAATTATTTAGACTAATCAAAGAGTGTGAAGATGAGGAACAAGAATCCTATAGTGATGTTGAGCTTGATGTTGAGCAACCCGTGGTAATTTCCCAACCAACCGAACCATTCATGAACGAAGATCCCAAAGATGAGGAAATTGTACTAGAGTCGAAAGAAGAAATCAAGCACAATTCTTTTGAAAACTCTAGTCCATTTTGGGGTAAATATACTATTATGGATACTACTCCAGAAAAGAGAGTTAGTCCTCATTCAAACCACTTTTCAATATTATGCTTGGTGGATGTGATGAAAGTTGAATCACCCAAGCAAATGATGAATTTTAAAATTGAAGAAGAAAATTCTTACAATTTGGAGTTTCTCTTTCCAAAAGGGTATACTACAACCCCAATCTTGAAGGCTAAGAAGCTTAAATATCGATGTCTATTTAGTGGATTTTTAAGATCCTTACTATTTCCCAATGAGTCCACATAAAAGTTCGATGCAAAATTGGGCAAGCGGTTCAAGTCTTCAAAGTGGGGTGATAAAACATTCCTTATCATGCCCTCACATTTGCCTAACAGACCTAAAAGATGTAAAGATCAAAAGATGGGCTAACAATTCAAATCTTCTAAGTGGAGGGATAAAATATGAGTAAATATTATAGTGCCACGACACAAAATTAGGAACTTCTTGGGAGGCAACCCAAGGTATTTTGTTGTTTGTATTCGTATTATGTGATTGACATCAGATCTTTGCACCCATGGTTCCACAAGTATATTTCTAACTCTCTTATTTTGGTTTAACGCATTGGGGACATTGCATGATTTTAAGTTAAGGGTGGAGCTACTTGTGGGTATTGATGTCCTCTTGGGGTTTTTGTTGTCGTGCCTCTTTTCTCTAGAGTCATGTTCCTAGTATAGCCGGAATATTTAGGCATATTGTGTTTTGTTTTGTGATGTATTATGGTTAACTTAGAGAAAAAATAAGTATCTACAGCAGTTAACATATTTGTGTTGATTT
This sequence comes from Capsicum annuum, assembly GCF_002878395.1. Classification (NCBI taxonomy): domain Eukaryota; kingdom Viridiplantae; phylum Streptophyta; class Magnoliopsida; order Solanales; family Solanaceae; genus Capsicum; species Capsicum annuum. Next base: position 232,799,491 of record NC_061111.1, on the reverse strand, counting down.
TTGGGAATGATAAATACCTCTCCAACTATCTATTTTGTAACTGTCTGATATGCATCTATATGCGACTACTGTGAATCCTTTTATGGCATTAGTACTAGGGACATGATAATCACGGCTAACAATTGCATGAACTGAATGGGTAGAAGCTTGTGATATACCTTCGTGCCATGTGTGTGGAGCAACTACTTAGTTCCCTCTGTATGTTGAAGCCAGAACTTGCCCGGTTAGTCTTACCTAGGTTGAAGGATAGGGGTTAGGAAAGGATCACAGGACATTTTGATTTTAGCTCCCTTTAGCATAAATGACCTTCCCTATGTGTATAATATCTCTTGATCCCTATTTTGAGCCTGAATTGACCATTTCTTTCTTATGACACCTTTCACCTTCCCATTTATATCATAATGAACTTGTTTTGGCTTAGACACTGTGCACTTTGACCCAGGCAAACCGCCTAAGTTGAGGGTGGCTATCATAGGGGTTTATAGTGTAAAATGAGTATGAAGAAGGGTAGAATAAAAGAAAAAGGAATAAAAATTTGGGTGCTGTAGAAAAAGAATAAGAAAAGAAATAGTGGTGAAAAGGAGAAAAAGAATTAATAAGAAAAACAACACCCATATTGAATATGTGTGGTCAAGAAAAGAGAAAAAGGTTAATGAGTGAGCCCCAAGAGATTAGTGTAGTGTCAAGGAGGCATAGTCACTCTAAATGTCCTTGAATATCATACCAGTCCCTAACCTATGTTACAAGCCTGAAGAAGACCTATGGTATCCTAGCTGACCTGTCTGAAGACCTTTGTAACGAAAATAAGGGCAAGCCTATGGTATTTGGTATACGTTGATTGGAACTTCATTTTGAGAGTGAGAGTTTTTTTATCATCCCCATGTTTATATCTTTGGTTTTTGATATGAGTAGAGGGGGATTTCTTTATTGTGAGGTCATACTGGTATTATTGCTAGCTACTTGTTTGTTTAGGTAGTGTAACATTGGTACATGCATGGTTGTTGTTGCTAAGATTAATCCCATAGCTTGAGTCCTTTGTATTGCATTATTATTTTTCAGTGGTATACACAGTTGATTTTAATTTAATTGACCTTGGAGGTGGTAACTATGTTTTAAGCTTAAATAAATAATTGACTGCCAAATGTACTTTGTATTCTCTTAGTTGGGCTGAGTTGCTTGAGAACAAGCAATTGTATTAAGTTCAGGGTGTTGATGTGTGAGCTAACGCTAGCACATTTGAGGCTTTTAACTAAGAATAATTGCAAAGTCTTAAGAAACTTTTGTCGTTTTTGAGGGCTTTATCTTTGATATTACAGATAAAGTCTAAATGAAGAAGAATCAACAACAATGGAGCAAAAGAGTTAGATTTTGAGCAAATAAAGCTGGAAGGTCTGACGACATTATCTGATAAGTTGTCAGACCTGTGATAGGATATCAGAGTTGTCATCAGCCTTAACCAGAGAATGAGAGTTGAAGTAAAAGTTGTGATGACATCTATCATTAGTTGTCAAGGGTCTGATAAGCTGTTAAGAGTGTCGTCAACCTAAGGCAGCACTGAAGCAGACCCTTGACGATATTTTGTGATAGGTTGTCAAGCAGCTGATAAGTTATCATAAATATTGTCAGCCGTAGGCAGAAAATTATCAAATTGGAAGAGGAGTTGATGATATTTTTGATACGTCGTCAGCCTCCTGATAAGGCGTCAGGCCTCGTCATCAGCCTTAGGTAGAACTTGGTGAAATCGAAGAGAGTCTAATGATATTTCAGATAGGCCATCAGACCTCTGATAACGCATCAGAATTGGGCGTCTCCTGTTCGAGGAATTTTACTGAACTCTGTGATTTTATTTCCATAATTAGGCTTAAGTATAAATAGCAGCTTTTAGGGTTTTCTAATTATCTTTCAATAAATGTTCTTGGAGATTTCTTCTCTCTATTTACTGACCTTAACAACACAACTATTTGGAGAGATTAAGATTATCATCATTTGGGACTTTTCTTTTGTGATGTAATTAGAGGAACACTTGTTATTCATCTCTGCAAGTTTATATTTCAAATCATGAATTCAACTATGTGTTTTGTTCGTTACATCATGAGTGGCTAAATTCCTTTAACCTAAATTATGGGATCTAGGGTTAGGTCTTGGTAAGGCGCTAAGTGTTCAAGATTCAAGAGGAGGTAGGATTTATTGATAATTCTGAGGTTTTAATTAATGCCTGTTGGTTACAAACAATAGATAACACCTACTTTGATTTGCTTGAGAAAGAAATCAAATATAGTGGGAAGTGAATTATCAACAGGGACTTGAAAATACTCCATTTAATAATCAGTGTTGTAACAAGGTTGGTTAGCCTGAGGTAAAATCTGGTCATGAATATAAATTCCCTAAGTCCGAGAGGATTAGGTAATTAAATGCTTAAGTAGGTCGAGAGACATTTAGGCATAACGTGGATAAAGATAACTTGTTATCCTACCTACGGTGACAATCTTGAACCACTAGTAGCATCTGTCAAGTACCAAAATCCCTAGTTAACATAATTCAAGTTTTCCATAAAATCTTGATTACAAACACTTCAACCAAAGTGACTGACAATTACTTGTTAAACTAAAAAAACCATTTTGTCTTTTCGTGTCAGTTGTTTGAATTCAACTTGTAGCTATAGTTTCAAACTAGTTTAATCGCCACTCACAATGTTCCCTATGGGATTCAACCACAACCTAGTTGGGTTATCTATTGACAACGATCGCTTACATTCTCATTAGAGAGGTGCAGTTTGAGCATTATCAACCATCAGGCAAAGCAACACAGGGGCTGAAGTAAGTAGAGTCTTCAACTCCTGAAAACTCTTCTCACAAGAATCTAACCATTGGAAATTAACTTTATTTTGGGTCAACCGGGTCATGGGAGATGCAATAGAAGAGAAACCCTCCACAAAATGGCGGAAGTATCCAGCTAGACCCAAGAAACTCCTAATGTCAGACGGAGAGATAGATCTAGTCCAATTTCTTACAGCTTCTGTCTTTTGGGGATCAACTCTAACACCTTCGGCTGAAACGATATGACCCAGAAAGGCTACAAACCTTAGCTAAAATTCACACTTGCTGAATTTGGTGAACAACTGGTGATCTATAAGAGTTTGCAAGATGCTTCTAAGGTGATCTGCATGGTCATTCTCAGCACAGGAGTACAACAAGATGTCATCTATGAACACTATGACAAACATATCAAGATATCAGGATGTCATCGATTCATGAGGTCCATGAAGGCTGTCGGGGCATTGGTTAGCCTGAAAGACATGACTAGAAACTCAAAGTGACCATAGCAGGTTTAGAAAGCTGTCTTTGGAATATGACATTCCCTTACCTTAAGCTGTTGATAGCTGGATCTAAGGTCTATCTTGGAAAAATAACTTTTACCTTGCAACTGATCAAACAGGTCATCAATTCTCGGAAGAGGATACTTATTTTTTACTGGGACCTTGTTAAGCTGACTTTAGTCAAAGCACATACGCAAAGAACCATCTTTCTTTTAAACGAATAAAACAGGTGCGCCCCAAGGAGGAATACAAGGTCTTATGAAACCTTTGTCTAAGAGATCTTTGAGTTGCTCATTCAATTCCTTAAGATCTGCAGGTGCCATACGGTGTAGCAAAATAGAAATAGGCCAAGTGTCGGAAAGAAGGTCAATCCCGAATTCTATCTCTCTATCGGGAGGTATCCCTGGGAGATCTTCCGAAAAAACATCAGAAAACTCATTAACAATATTTACTGACTGAATAGTTGGAGCCTCGGACTTAGTGTCTTTAACTCTAACTAGGTGATAGATGCAACCTTTTGATATTTGCTTTTTGTCTTTGAGATAGGAGATAAAATGACTCTTGAGAGATACCAAACTCCCGGACCACTCAAAAACTGGTTCATCAGGAAGCTGAAACTTGACCACACGGGTGCGACAGTCTATAGATGCATAACAAGAATGAAGTCAATACATACCCAAAATAAGGTCAAAATCCACCATATCTAACTCTATCAAATCAGCAAGTATGACTCTACGAAGAACAATAACAGGACAATCTCTATACACTTGCTTAGAAACCACCGATTCCCCTACTAGTGTAGAAACAAGGAAAGGCACAAAAATCTATTTGGGACTCATTTTGAAATTCACAGCTACAAGTGGGGTCACATAAGAGAGACTTGACCCGGGGTCCAACAACAAATACACATCAAAGCATAAGATGTGAAGCATACCAGTAACAACATTGGGAGAGTCCTCCTGCTCCTAATGGGATGGTAAGGCATAGAATCTATTCTGGCACTGACCGCCAGTAGTGCTAGATGAGGCGCCCTGAGCAGGGGTGGGACGGGGTACAGGATCGGTGCACTAGTAGTCTGTGCCTGAGGTTGGGCAGCTCTATTCCCCTGTCTAGCATGAGTATAATAGCTAAGTCTGTGGTCCTGCTTTCCACAACCAAAATAGTCTCTCAAATCTGTGAAAAACTCACTAGGATGATCCCTACCACACTTAGCACAAGGAGGATAACGGTGTCTGTTACCAACACTGTTTTGCAACCTAGATATAAAAGACCTATCCCCTTGCTCTTGCCTGACTCTAGGCATAGGAGAAGTAGCTAATAAAGGCACTGGAATAGGCAGATGTCTCTGAAACTGAGGGTGGTTCCCTTCATGGAACCTAGGCTGGCTAAACTCAAGCTGCTCAAATCTAGCCCTCTTATTATCCCTCACTCTATCTCTCTCTCTAATATTATCTGCCTTTATCTACTGGGCATGTATCATCAACCTATCCAGATCCATATCCCTATGCAGCATCGCAGTCCTACACTCCTTCATCACCAAATCAAAAACACCAGTCACGAACTTGCTTATACTAGCCTGGGTGTCAGAAATCAAATCATGAGCATACTTAGCCAACTAATTAAACTTCAAGTATTACTCCTTAACAATCATGGATCCCTGCCTCAAGTTCATAAACTCCTCAATCTTTGTCTCCCCCATCTCAAGTGGAAAGAACTTGTCTAAGAATGCATCTTGGAACAGCTGTCAAGTCATAGGAGTGGAATTCTCACCTCTACCCTTCCTCCACAATACAACCCAGTCATAAGAAATGTCCTTCAGTCTGTAGGAGGCCAACTCAACACTGTGGGTCCTTGCTTACCCGTATAAAATCACAAATCATAGCTGTGGCTACATCACCTCCCTGCTGATTTGCAACTGTGGCCTGGTTATTGGCCCGAACATTAGCGGTGACTTCTTGGTCTAACACCTGAAAAGATTCCCAAAACTCAGCATGAGACACCGTCTCATTCAAAGAATCAATAGGTGGGGGTTACTCATCATTATTTCTACGAACATTCACTCTTCGAAGAGGCATTTTCTAAAAATAGAAGAGCACAGACTATTAGATGAGAGGGACAACTGTAGGCACGATGAAATCTGGAAGAAAGAAATAACTTTTTCCTAAGACGTATTGTAGCCTCTTGCTCATAGATATGGCACGCTACACACCGATGATCAAAACTCTACTCAACGCGGCTTGTCAGACTCCCTAGGACTCCTTAAAACCTTAGGCTATGATACCAAGTTAATAACGACCCGAAATCACCTCCAGAAATGTCACACGGCGCTTAAGGTTAAAAGTAGCCTTTGAGCCTATTTCTACTCATAATACTCATTTCAAGATGAAATAATCAAACACTGGCATAATCATATCATATGAAAAGAAATACAAAGATAATATTCAGTACAAACGACCACAATACTGGAAATCTCAACGCAATTACAATCTGATAACTAGTCTGTCAAGGCCTCTACTAATCCATAAAATAGAGAGCCATTGGGACAGGTCCCCAACTGACTCAAACTGAATTGAAAGTAATAATCAAAACACTCAAATACTGGAATCTATGAAGATAGGTCCTCGAACCATGGGGACTCACCACTGTAGGAATATGGACAGAGGTACTCGAAAATCACTGACGAGGCTGGGACTGAGCACCTGAACCTACATTATAAGATAATGTATCACATAGACGTATATGTCGATTAGCACTTGGGAATGTACTGAGTATGTAGGGGTGTATGCATTTACATAAAAAAATGTCAATACTTATTAATCAAATCATGCATGCAATAAGCAATGACTCACATGGCATGAATAAGTATAAAATGTAAAGTTCATGAATCATGTAGAATGGAGCAAGTAACACAAATCTCGTGAGTCATTATACTTTAGCTTTGAAATTTATACTCTTCTCTTATTCTCATTACTCAAGGCTAAAGGAAACTTTAAGCAATACTTTCAACTCATGCATATATCTCATGGAGAGTAAAACTTCTTTGATGCTCAATAGCTTAGAACTCTTTTGAACTCAAAACACTTGGAACTCGGGTTTATATAACTTCAGTGGAGAAATCTACTTTCTTCTTTGGAAAATATTCAAAGCAATTCATTCATTTTAGAAAATATCACATCTCAACTATTTAGGGAAAATATTCTATCTCAATGGAAAATACTTTAGTTTTAGGGAGGTTCTCTTAACCGACATAAACCATGCGAGCTACATGGAGTCCAACGTTTTGTAATCCTAATGAAGAGACCCCATGTTGGGGAGGATTGTCATACTCTTTACAGGGAGTATAACCTTAATTCAGTGATCACTTATATCGGCCTCGGGTCTAATATCTTGGCCTTAGTCCCAAAATCTCCAACCTACGATGGCACGTAGTACTGGGGTAAAAAACCGTAGTAACTTACCCAACTCGGTGCTAAATACTACTCCCTTTAGTTTATCTCGCTCATCTCATGAAAATCAACTTTAGAATAATCTCATGGTTCAATACGAACCCAACTATAAAATATATAATCACATGTAGTGAAGTGGATTTCAAAACTCTATGACCATTAGGTCGAAACTTTTCTTAATAATCTCAAAATACTCAAATCATGCGTGTTTATAGCACAAGAATACATAAAATTTCAAGTCTCAAGTAAGGACTAATGACCCATAATTCAGTCTCAAATTCAAACTCATCAAAATGCATAATAGATGGTATATAGATTCATAATTCATGTAGAAATCTGGAAGTTACAGCAATTTGTCTCAAAATCTCAACATACTCATATATTTCAATATTTAAAACATTCCAACTATTAATTTCTCAAGGATTAAAATCATGGGATATAGAACCAGCTATAATTTCTCAAGAAAACATGTAAAAATCATGCCATTAGACTCTCAATTCATGGGAAACATCAAAATATTACAAACAATAAAAATGGGTGAGAAACCCTAATTCAAATTCATGTAAAATCTCATAGATTGCAGAAAATTATAGTTTAAATAAACCTATGAGCACAAGGGTGAAAGGATTACCCTTGTTCAAAACCCCACATACCTTAGATTATGAAATTGGATAAGCAAGGTTGCTCTAAACTCTTCTTCTTACTCTTGAGAGAGGGTTCTTGTAACCCTTGAACTTGGGGAACTCAAATCTCAACTCAATTTTGAGAATCTATGGTGAGTTCTTAGATTTCTTGGAGAAGGGTATTAGATATGCTCGTGAGGGATCCATAGCCTTTGGATGTTTTTGGGAGATAATGAGGCTATCAGGTTTGTTTGGAATATATCTGAGGGTTAAAAGGGAAAAGACCCAAAAGCCTCTTTTTAAAAATGACTTAAAAATACTGAACGGGAGTTGCGACGGTAGTTGTGATGGTCCGTCGCTAGCCTGACGGTCCGTCGCTATCCTGACGGTCCGTCGGGTCGTCCGTCGTATGCTGGTCAAAAAAAAACACACTACCTCGATATAACGGTCGAAGCAATGGTCCATCACAAACTCGACGGTCTGTCAGATTGTCTGTATCACGTTGGCCAGGATGAGGACATACTGCCTCGATGCAACGGCCTCGGCGATGGTCTATCACAATCTCGATGGTCCATCAGATCATCCATCGCACTTGGTCCAAAAAAGGGAGTTACTGCCTTGGTTGCGACGGTCCGTCGCACACTCAACAGTTCGTCAACCTATCCGTCGCACCTCGGTAGTTCTGACAACTGTCGATAACACGGCCATAACTTTACACCCCGATATCGGATTTGGCCAAAATTTGTATCATTGGAAAGCTCATTAAATTCTCTACATGAAAAAAAGTCAAATTTATATGGTTCAAACAACAATTACTTAGGAATTCACTTCTCAATATTTTAGGGCCGGTATCATACTTCCTTTGACACGCTCTAAGGCTCAGACTATGAGGGAACTTTGCAGGGTCTTACAGAGATATTATAAGACCCTGCAAATCCAAATTATTTTGGTGCCTTATAGCATGCCAAAAGGGGTCTTAGACTTTGAAAAATCCAGCTAAGTGTTAAGACTTAGAAGTATTTTTAACCTTCAAAATTGGATGATCTTATTTTTTATATTTCTGACCTTAAAATGTCGATTTTAAAGTTGATTCATGATCAGGGATGTCAATAGGCCATATTAGGTAAGTTTCAAATTTATTGGACTTTATTTGGGTCATGTTTGGATTGGCAAAACAGCAAGCCAATGCGATATTGACGCATCGCGTTAGCTATCGTGTTGCATCTATCGACGTGATGTGTCAATGATTGCATCGATCCCATCGACGTGGAATGTCACTAATAGCATTGCTAGAAAGTTTTTCTGCATTAAATTCTAAGTTTCCAAGGGAATTTAGGTCCTTTTCCCCTCACCCAATTCAGCAAAAATACGAGATTAAGCCCAAAAAGGGCAAAATTCATTTTTTATTCTCAAAATTCTCTCAAGAACAAACCCTAGTTCATCAAGCTCAAGATTCAAGTCTCAGTAACTCACCACAATCTTTATGAAATTAATAATTAAGGTATGTTAGGTGTTCATCCTTGAGTTTCCTTCCACCCTTGGAGTTCAACCCTTTTTAGAACTATAAGTTTGTTGATTTCATTATTTACATGTTTGAATTGGATTGTGTTCATGTATGTATTGTTGTATAATTTTAAAATCAAGATTCATACAAGTTTCAAGTGAATTAATTAGCAATTATGAAGAACCATCCAATCCTCATGTTAAACCCTTGAATTTGCAAGTTGAATGTTTTAGCCATGACGTTTATATCTTGATATTTCTATGTGCATTAAATTATGCTCCTCAAGTGTTTGATAAAATTCCTATGTAAATTGAGTAGTGAATTCATGACATGTTATCATGTGGTCCCATTCATGTATAAGTTCATGTCTCTCAAATGTTTGACAAAATGTCTAAATAAATGCATGATAGACAAGTAACTAATGTAATGCCTTCAAGATTTTGCCATGATTTACTATTGATTCTATCGAGGCCTTGGGGTATTCAATACCCAACAATCTAGCTGTTTACCTAGAATTACAGTAGCTACAGAATAGTCTAAGTAACATCATGAACAGTAGTTCTCAGTCAGTTATAGAACTCAGTTCAGTTCAGTTAGTCAACACGATCAGTAACAGTTCAGTCAAGCCTGGTATAGTCTAGTGATCAGTTCAGTGTCTATTCAGTTGGGAGTAGGATTCAGCACCGAACGAACCCAGGTATGGGGGCATTCCTACCAGTAGAGGGTTTGACCCTTAGTAGCAGTCCCTGCGTTATAGAACTATGTAACCAGTGTAGGGTAAGTCGTCCTCCAATCAGATTAGGTTTGACACAACCATATTACAATTCATAAGTCTTCATACCAAATTAGGGTTGACATAATATTGTTAGTATCCCTTTACAAGGTGCTAACGCCCTTCCAACTAAGGTCACGGGTTAAACCCAAACTTAATTTATAATCGAGGTATGTCGGTTAGATAAACACTCTCACAGTTACAGTTTCAGTATTCAGTACTTAGTAATCAGTATTCAGTCTCAGAATTTACTAAACAACTTAGATAGTTCTACAGAACCATGTCTATCAGTTATCAGTTACTTAGCCATCAGAATTCATACTTCAGCATCAGTCTAAACCTTAATTATTAGTTTACTAGAACACAGTACTTCAGTTTTAGTCTAATTCAAACAGAGATTATATGCACAGTATTGCATAGTCAACACGATCACTAGTTATAGTTTTGGATACACTTCTATTCAATTATTTCATGATGTTCATTCAGTTAGTTATCATCCCATGCATATGAACCTATGTATATCATCCTGCCTCACTTAGCATACTAGTACATTCAACGTACTAATGCATACTCTTTCTTTTTTGCTATGATATTTCATATCATAAGTTCAGACGTGCGAGCTCCTAACCGTACTTAGCAGCTCAGGTTATCAGCAGCAATTATAGTGGTGAATCCTCATATTTCAAGGATAGAGATATTTATTTCAGCATTCCAGTAGTTCAGTATATTTAGCAGTCAGAGTTGTTGGGGATTTGTCCCATCAACTCCATATTCAGACATTTAGAGGCTTTAGAACTAGACTATTTTAGATGTTTAATTTTTCAGTACTATTATCAGTATTTAGTATTTGTTTTCAGTTTATGAACCTTATGGCACTTTCAGCCTAACTTTTGCACATATTTTTAGTATTATTATTCAGTGCTCACGACAAGTACTAGTCATCAGTTAGCTTGTGGTCCTTCGATATTATAAGCACCGTGTGGCGCCCTGGGTATAGTCTTGGGGCGTTACATATATGTATGAGCATGATAACCAAATCAAAATTGATGAAATAAAAGAGTATCAATCTGCTCGATGGGTATCTTTACCTAAAGATACATGCGGCTTATTTGATTTTCCTATTAGTGAGATGACACCAAGTGTTTACAATCTTCAATTACATCTTGAAGGCCAACAATATATTTCTTTTAAAAGTGCTCAAAGTATAAATTCAATTATAAGAAATCCAATGATTAGAAAAACAATGCTAACCAAATTCTTTATAATGAACCAAACAAATAAAGATGGTAAAGAACTTAAACTATTATACAAATAATTTTCTAAATATTTTGTATGATCAAACACATAAAATATGGACACGTCAAAAACAACATTCAGTTATCGGACGTATTGTGATATGTCATCCAATAGACAGTAAAAGATATTATCTTAGATTATTATTAATGAATGCACGAGCGCCAGAGTCATATAGAGATCTTTGTAAAGTCGACAAAAAATATTATTCTACTTGTAGAGAATCAGCAGAAAAAAAGGATTACTACACTCCAATAACAGTTTGATTGACTGTATGACTGAAGCTGTGAGTTATCAATTACCATATAGTTTTGAGAAAATTATTCACTATGTTATTAGTGTATTGTAATCCCACTAATACTAAAGAATTATGGGAATAATTTGAAGACTCTATGTCAGAACATTTTAAAAACATGAGAAATATTGAACTTAAAGATATTCGGCATTGAGTTTTAGATCATATTAATGATGAATTACTCTCGATGGGACATGATATTAATGAGTACAATTTTTTTCTAAAAAATATTAAAGCCTCCACGATTTTCAAAGAAGCAAAAGATGTTCCGTTTAAGAGTAATATAAAAGTTTGTGAAGAGGATTTTTTATTAAAAAAAAAACTTATTATTGAACAAAGAAGAACTTCTATCATAATAATTGATAGAGTTTTTTCAAAAAGAGCAGGATATTTCTTTATTGATGGACCTGGAGGAACTGGTAAGATTTTCTTATATCGAAGTCTATTAGCAACAATAAAATTAAAAGGATTTGTTACATTAAAAACTGCAAGTTCTGGTATCACAGCCTCTATTCTTCCTGGAGGACAAACTGCTCATTCACACTATAAAATACCTATTGATGTAGATGAAAATATTAGTTGCAATGTCAGCAAACAAAGCTCACTTGCTTCTTTAATTCGAGATGCAAAATTAATTGTATGGGATGAAGCATTAATGGCTAAAGAAAAAACTATTGAAGCTTTTGATTTACTTTTGAAAGATATCACGGATACGAGAATGCTCTTTGGTGGAAAAGTGTTTGTTTTAGGTGGTGATTTCAGACAAACTCTTCCTATTTTACGAAATGAAAAAAAAAGGACATCATTTCACAAACGTTATTATACTTACAAATTTAGAACCAACTATAAAAATTGCACATATCAATGAATAGGCGTACAAGAACAGATCCAGTTTTTTCTGAGTACCTAATGAGGATTGGCAATGGAAAAGAAAAATATGAATCCAACGACAAAGTTGAAATTCTCAAATCTTTGCTTATTTCTTTTACTACCGAAGAACAATCTCTAGATGAATTATTCAAGATAACATATACTAACATAAATTTGTTATTGCATAACTCTTCTACTTTAGCTTCTTGTGTCATTTTTACAATAAAAAATGATTATGTTCATGATATAAATTATATGCTTATATCAAATTTTCAAAGACTGCAAAAACATTTGTTGCGATTGATAAAATTATTAAATCAAATGATCAAAGTCAATTTGAAGATTATCTACATACTATAAATCCAGCTAATTTACCACCTTACAGATTGAATTTAAAGAAAATTGTCCAGTGATGTTACTATGAAACTTAAATCCTTCTGAAGGTTTATGTAATGGTATGCAATTAACGTGCTATAATTTTAAAACACATGTTATAAGTGCTAACATTGCTAGCGGTGACTTTCAAAACAAACATGTCTTTATTCCTCGCATACCACAGTCATCTTCGACAGATAAGAATTTATCGGTTCCTTTCAAATGAACACAATTTTCAATACGATTATGTTTTGCTATGACTATAAATAAAGCTCAAGGTCAAACTTTAGACTATGTAGAAATTTATTTGCGTGAACCTGTTTTTTCTCATGGTCAGCTTTATATGGCTTTTTATAGAGCTAAGAGTTCAAAAAGTGTGAAGTTGTTCATTAGGTCATTGACATCAGGTAGCAAAGATGATCACTCGACATATAACGTTGTTTATGATGAAATTATCAAAATGGCATTCAAACTAACGACATAAGAATTTTTATTTTTAACATAATTGTCGTGAAATATATTAACTAATGTCTACAAGTATGTACTGCTTATGTAGCTGCCACTTGTCGATCCCTTCCTATTTCATCAGCGAGCTTTTGCAAAAGAAGTTATTTCCCCTGAAATTTTATGTACGTTGCTTATCCAATTATCAAGTGAGATTTTTATGTAAATAATATTGTCTTTAAATGTTTTGAATGTTCCATAGAAGATTAGACTTTTTTTTAAATTCTTCCTGTATTTAATTCATTCATAGATAAGTTCAAGAAATTCATTCTCGCATGATGATTTAGAAGAAATATAAGTTGAAAATGCTCTAAGACACACCTTCGATTACAAATTGATTGAGGTGTGTGCTTCACAGGTTCCATAAGAGATTGATAGAAGAAATTTCCTACAAATCTTAGTTACTTAGTTTACCGAGCACCTATTACATCAAATTGATTTTTCTGACTCAATCAGCTGGTTAAAACATATCATTACACCCGAATCAACATCAGTTTTTTCAGCTTTAATGTCTGCATTCTTTGTGATACATGAAACATATGACTTTCAAAATGTAGCTTCAAGATCACAATGAAAAAATCCGACTTTAATTTTAATTTTTCCAATTTGTGTCTTTGTTTTGTAAAGCTATTTGTCATTTCTGCAGAATTCAAATTCTTAAGATTTTGTATGCTAAAAAATATGAGAATAACAAAGCCCGACTTTAGTTTTGATTTTCCTGATCGGTGTGTTTGTTTCATTGAGTTACTTCTCATTTCTGTTGAGTTCCATAGATTACAAACTTTTTATGCTAATAATTTGTAGGTGTTGCTATCATGGTTCAAATTGTGGTAATACAGATGCAACAACGAAGGATTGCAGTTACGCTTTATTTATGTGATAGTTTCTCAATACTATTTTTATCGGATGGTTTGTTTCCCCTACCACATGATAGAGACTACTTCGAAAGCAGTTGGCCATTGTCCTGTTGGCTTGTCAATTAAGAGTTATTTTGGTTATCTCAAATAAAATAAAATAATACATGTTACGTCTTTATCATATCCGCTAAAACATATAACGTCTTCCCTCAGTTTCAGAATAAGAAGATGAAAGAGTCGACTGCGCATTTGTTTTATCTAGTTAATCCATTTTTATTATAATAAACTTCTTTCTCACTATGTCAATTGTAACATACCATCAATTACAAGATCAACAAACTTTGATGAAACGGCTTCTTCTTGAAGTTAACCCCAATGTCATGAATTAGGTGTATCTTTCTCTCTCTTTATTTTCATCATTTGGTAGTATAAAATAGTATAAGGTTTGCTGATTTGTTTTTCCTGATATAGACTTCATTGAATTAACTTTCAAATATATTGATGTCACTATGAAAAAGAATATCACATTTAATAAGCTGATCAGATGAAATTGTTATTTATCCAATAATTGAAATGATTAGTGCAAATTTCTTATACCTTAATCAACTAATATATCTTCTTTATTCTCAAAATAAACTGCTCTTACCCACCTCAAATAATTCCATGGATACCAAACAGTATCTCATTTAGCTTTATATGTGAAGACTGTTGTTGTTGTTGTATAATTAGAGTCTAACAACAACTTACCTAATGTAATTTCATTAGTGGGGTCTGGAAAACATAGAATATATAGTTAGGATATAATATACTAGACCTTACTCTACCTTTGAGAAGTAGAGATGATGTTTCTGATAAACCCTTGGCTCAAATATAAAATGAGTCTATGAGCTTATGGAAATGGTTTATTTACTGAGGAATATATAATGGACCCTCACTTGCTTAGTATTGAGGTTTAGTAGTTCTTGTATATATGGTTAGCAATATTTGCCCTATTGTTATGGTATACTTGTTGATAGCTACCTTATTGTCTTGGGAGTTATTTGTTGTGTATCTTGATGTTTGTATAAATTTTCTTTAGCAGCTAAAGAATTGCTTTGGCTTTATACATTCTTCGCGACTGATGTGAGGAGATTTAGGAATGGAGGAATTTTCATTGGTAACATGAGAAGGACTATTGATGAAGTAATACCCAAATTGGATAAGAAGTTATCAGAGGCTGTTGGAAGGGAGGTCATCTTATGGTTTATGGAGGAAAACACGAATAATATTATAAAGCAGGTATGCTTCAGATGTTTAAAAAGATACTACTTTTGATTGTTTCGTTATGCACTATTAGCGCTTGAAGCTTTCACGAATGGACTACATTACGGTTAGTTGAGGATGTTTGCTACTTGGTTTAAGAAAGTTGTAAAGCTATCAGCTAAAATTTGCAACTATTGCACCATACATAACTTCATATTTCACTTTAGTAATTTTTACATATATGGATTGTGGAGAAAACGTGAACTTTAGGAAGGAGGATAGTGATGTAGATCAATATCTCAACCTAATGGATCTTAAAAAGTTTAATGAACCTCTAAATTAATTTCATTCATTACAGTATATATTCTATGACAGTCCCATGAAATTTATTTATTTGTGTGGGACAAAAGACTATCTTGTATCATTTCAGATGATTTTAGTAAATATTCCATTTGGTTTCCTGAATGACAAATATATTTCACTAGAGGCCCAAAAAACAAATAGAATATATGTATGAATGAGATATCCAGCAACAAGAAGAAGGAAAAGAATTGAATAGAGGAACTTCTGAGCATTTGGAAATATGAAATCAATTATTTTGTTGCTTTGTTTTTGTTATTGTGAAAGCATGATATAGATTTTTCGAAGCACACAAAAAGGACGTACATCCCTTTTACAAAATTCTCTACTTTTCTTGTAATTGCATAATAGACTCTCAATGTTAACCCATTCTATCTGTTTGCGAAATAAAAGTTATCAATTTCTTATGTAATTTCTCTCATTTTTAATCTTCAACTCAAGTACTCTATACCCAGATCTTTCGAATTGGCAAAACTGTTGAAGGATGTTCTAATGGCATCTGGGTTCCCAACTATTTATAAAGATAAAAAAATATGGTTATGTATCCAGAAGTGGACATTCCAGTTCAATCCAGCCCCATAGAAATATACTGATCATTACAACTTGAGAAAAGCATTGTTTTTCATCTACATTAAATATTACTAAAAAAAAAATACTTATAGCAAGTTATATAAGATTGTACAATTACATTGTTTCTTTAGTTCTAAACTGAAACAAATAAGAGCGTAATCATTGAGCCCGTGCACAGCACGAGTTCCACCCCACTAGTTTATTTAGAAGTATAAGATGCTAGAGGAAGTGTAGAAGAGGGCTCGTAGGACTATCTAAAATATCAAAATGTAAATACTTTATCTATTTCATTGAAAAATCTTTGTTTTATTTTTTTTATTCATTTTTTGCTTTTTTAATTAAAAAAGCGCAGCTTACTTTACTTCAGAATGGAGTTGAATTATTCTCAAACCTATACAGTTAGGAATTTGATCTCATAATATTTGATTTTGAAATTAAACTTAGATTTTTTTCACATTGATGGTCATCCAACTTTGTGTTCATTACTCAAAAGTCATTATTGTTTCTCTGATTTTCAATCTTCAGCTCAAGTACTCTGTACCTAGATCTTCCGAATTAGGAAAAATGGTGAAGGATGTTCTAATGGCATCTTGGTTCCCAACTGTTTATGAAGATGAAAAACGTGGTTATGTGTCTAGAAGTGTACATTCCAGTTCGATCCATCCCCATAGAAATATATTGATCATCACAACTTGAGAAAATAATTGTTTTTCATCGACATTAAACATTACAAAAAAAAAATTAATAGCAAGTTATATAAGATTTGTACTATACATTGTTTCTTTAGCTCTAAACTGAAACAAATCAGAGCATAATCATTGAGCTCGTGCACAGTATGGGCTTCACCCCACTAGTTTATTTAGAAGTATAAGACACTAGAGGAAGTGTAGACGGGGGCTCATAGGACTATCTGAAATATTAAAATTTAAATGTTTTATCTATTTTGTTGAAAAATATTCATTTTATTCTTTTGTTCTTTTTTTGCTCTTTTAATTAAAAAAAGAGCAGTTTACTTTACTTCAGAATGGAGTTAAATTATTCTCAAACCTATACAGTTATGAATTTGATCTCATAATATTTGATTTTGAAATTAAAATTAGATTTTTTTTCACATTGACGGTCATCCAGCTTTTTGTTCATTACTCAAAAGTCATTATTATTTCTCTCATTTTCAATCTTCAGCTCAAGTACTCTGCACCCAGATCTTCCGAATTGGCAAAAATGGTGAAGGATATTCTAATGGCATCTGGGTTCCCAACTGTTTATGAAGATAAAAAAAAATGGTTATGTATCTAGAAGTGGACAATTCGGTTCGATCCATCCCCATAGAAATATACTGATCATTACAACTTGAGAAAAGCATTGTTATTCATCTACATTAAGTATTACCAAAAAAATTAATAGCAAGTTATATAAGATTTGTACTATACATTGTTTCTTTAGCTCTAAACTGAAACAAATCAGAGTGTAATCATTGAGCCCATGCACAATACGGGCTTCATCCCACTAGTTTATTTAGAAGTATAAGACTCTAGAGGAAGTGTAGACGAGGGCTCGTAGGACTATCTGAAATATTAAAATGTAAATTTTTTATCTATTTATTTGAAAAATCTTTGTTTTGTTTTGTTGTTCTTTTTTTGCTTTTTTAATTAAAAAAATAGTAGCTTACTTTACTTCAGAATGGAGTTGAATTATTCTCAAACCTATACAGTTAGGAATTTGAACTCATAATATTTGATTTTGAAATTAAACTTAGATTTTTTTCACACTGATGATCATCCAGCTTTGTGTTCATTACTCAAAAGTCATGATTGCTTATTTTTTTATTTGTTACATTAAATGCATTTAACTTTGCTTAATCTTTTACAAGTCACTTTGACAAAATTTGGTTAAAATCCTACCTAAAATATGAGATAAAATTAAAATAAAAAAGATCCCTTGTATTTAAAGGTAGGTTCAAAATGGCTCTCAAATATACTTTTGATTAGTTTTGGTACTTTAATCTTGCAAATGTGAGTATATTTGATCCTCATGAAATACTTAACAAATTCATATTGTTAAATTTTACAAAATCATGAAACAAAAAAATTTAATATTGAATCACATTCGGAGGTGTATTCTTTACAAAAAAAAAAAAAAAAATTGGTTTATTGGAGAATTTGGTGTTGCTTGCTAGGTTAATTTATTTATTTGTAGAACAATTTCATAGACCCCTTTACAAGTTTCTTTTCATAACATTGATCTTCCATATTATATATGATACCACACTTACTTTGATTATTTTGATTTCTTTGTATCAATTCCTTCAATGTAGTCATCACTATAATACAAAAATGTGTACCTGAAATTAGTTCTTTTACAAAAGAATTGAAATATTAAGGAGTTAGATACTAGTATAAATTTTATAAATGTCATCATACCCCCATTTTTAACAAAGTTCAACAAATCTTTCAGCTCCCTCTCTAGCCCCTTCAAAAAATCAATCATTCAAAAAATTTTAATTTTCTTATTTCATAATAACTAACATTAATTTATTTTTTTATTTCTTTTAGCAACTCTAGTTACTAAAAATATTGTAGTTTACTCTGCATATTCAATGTATTAATAATAACTTCATAGAACTATTATAAATAAAAAATTATATTTATTTGCTTAATAATTTAATAGTATACTAATAATATGAAAAAGATAATATTTAACAAAAGTAAAGAAAAAATGTCAATAAATTAATCAAACAGAATAGGATAATAGTAAAATAAAAATGCATTATTGTATATTTATGATAAATAAATTTTAAGATCCTTCTGTGTTTTTATTTTTATTCAATTTCGTTAAATTTGGTCGGTTGACTTTTTCAAATATATAAAAATAAAAAGGATTATTGTTAGCAAGATAATAGATCAAAACTGCTCAAAAGTATGTGTGACGGGTCATTTTGATCTACCCTCAAAAATAAAAGATCTTTTTTTATTTCATCTCACAATTTAGGTAGTTTTTTAATCAAATTTAATCAAAGTGAATTTTATAAAAGGCGAGGCAAAGATAAATATTTTTTGTGTAACAAAATAAAGAATAATGACTATGGCTTAATGAATATAAAGTTGGATGACCGCCATAAAATTTACTCTAATAACTGAACATGCATAACTCGTAAATTTTTTGAAATATGTCTTATGCTAAACGGCTGTGGTGACTATATTTAGAGACATGTATATCATTAAAGTAGAATATTTCTTGACTTAATACATGAAAAATGGTGGTGGGGCAGGCGCTTGGAATATCTTCTTAACCTCCTATTTTTAACTGTAGATTTGGCCTATATGGTTTTATGCTACTTGAAATGAAACTGAAATATAAGTCAAACTCAATGTTAGAGCATGCACAGCGGAAGCAACACTTCTACAGGATCAATAACTTACATAATATCTACATAACATAACCAAAACAAAAATCAGAAAACTTACCTCTTGAAACTTTCACAAAAATCATTTAATATCTTAGTGTAGTACCTCGAAAAATGCAAATCAATATTAGCGCCATATTTCAACCTTATGCATAGTACATCATGGTTCTTTGGTAGTTTCATGATCAAGTTTGATGTCAATTAAGGTCTCAAATAAGTCCTAGCTATTAGGCAAATCAAAACATTCCTTACCGATTGAATTCTTGGGAAAGATATTGGTATAGTCAACTTCAAACGAGCATATATCTCGTTATACTAAGAATTTTTGAGCTCATGATCCACCAACAGATGGATAATTGAATTATCTTTCCAACAAACTCAGTTATAGTTATTATGTATTCACACATGTATTCTTACATTCATATTGTTCAGTCAGTTAGTATAGTTCATGCATGTGAACCCTTTGCATTCAGCCTACCTCACATGTATACCAGTACATTCAATCGTACTGACGCATTTGCACTATGGTGTTTTATATCATAGGTTCAGAAGCACGAGCTCTAGAGCATCAGTAGCATTCCAGTACTCAGCAGTCAGAGTCAGCAGTGAGTCTTCATCTTTCGAGGACATAAGCATTATCTTATCATTCAGTACTTAGTTTATTTCAGTAGTTGGAGTTAGTTGGGGACATGTCCCATCAAATCCTTATTCAGACAGTTAGAGGCTTTTCAGACTATCATGTTTAATCAGTTTATTTTATTTGTTTTGAGTATTTTATACCCCATACAGATGTAATATTTTATTAGATATTGTGTCTCAGTTTTGAACCTTACGGCCTTACAGCCTTTATTTCTGTATTTATACAGTATATTATGCAGTGTTTAGGAATAGATATCAGTCATGGATTAGTTTGTGGTCCTTTGGGGTCATGAGCACCGTGTAGCATTTTGGGTACCAGATTTGGGGCGTTAAAAACTTGGTATCAGAGCCTAATGTTCAACAGTGTCCTAGGAAGTTTGAAAGCCGCATCTAGTAGAGTCTTGTGCATGGGTGTGTTGCGCGCCACATTTATGTGCAGGAGGCTATGAGATGTTTTAGGAACAGTTTCCCTTCTTTCAGTATTCATGTCATACCAGTGAGCACAATCTCAAGCTAATCTATTAGTCTAATCTATTTCTCCCTTTCTTCTACAGAACATGCCTCCTAAAAGAAGAAATAGGAATTAGCCAGCCCCTCAGCTCGAAGAATCTTTGGGCGAACATGTTTCTCATGTAGAGTTCAGAGCTGCATTCACTACTCTTGCTCAGTTAATTATTGCTCAGAATGAACAACCAGCTATCATTCCAGCAATCCCAGTGGACAATTCAGCTACAGCCAGGATTCGGGACTTCACCCGAATGAATCCTCCATCCTTTCTCGGGTCTAAGTCAGATGAGGACCCTCAGGAATTCATCGATCTGGTTCAGAAGGTTACAGACATCATAGGGGTGTCATCTATTGAGAGCATTGAGCTAGTTGTATATCAATTGTAGGATGTTGCTCACACTTGGTTCAAATAGTAGAAGTCAGAAAGGCCAGATGATGTAGGGCCTATTGAGAAGCAGGAGTTTGTCACTGCATTCTTAGAGAGGTTCTTTCCCCTAGATCTAAGAAAAGCTAAGGTGTCAAAATTCATCAATCTCAGGCAGGGCAACATAACGGTGAAAGAGTATTCTCTTAAGTTTACTTAATTAGCCAGATATGCCCCTCATGTGGTTGCAGACAACAGGGCCAAGATGAGTAAGTTTGTTTCTGGGGTGAATGATAGTTTGGTCAATGAGTGTAGATCTATGATGTTGAATAGTGACATGACTTTAGCCAGGCTTATGAGTCATGCTCAACAGATAGAGGAGCAAAAGATTAAGATGAGGGAAAAGTAGAGTAAGAGAGCAAGGACAGGTAGTTTCAACTTTGCTCAGCCCAAATCAGAAGGAGGAAACCGTTCTCAGTTTCGTCCTAAGTCATCAGTTCCAGCTCCTTCTTTGACCAGTACTCCAGCTCCTAAGTTTAGGGATGGTAATAGAGATAGGGTGCCAGGCTCTAAGTCTCAGGGCAGTGTCATCAATGGCCGAACTAATCCCCTTTGTCAGACTTGTGATAAGAACCACAAGGGTATTTGCAGAACTGACAGCGATGTCTGTTTGGGATGTGGCAAGCCAGGCCACAGAGTGAGAGATTGTCCCCAGTTAGGTTATCAGGGTCAGCTGAACCATTCCTCAGCTCAGTCCGATCGCCTAAATCAGTAGGGTGTCACTTCCAGTGCTACTAGTGGGCAACGCCCAAATAGACTTTATGCTCTCCATTCTCAATAGGATTAGAAAAATTCTACTGATATGGTTACTGGTACATTATATATCTTTCACTTACATGTTTACGCTTTGATAGATCCAAGTGCTTTCTTATCTTTTGTTACTTCTTATATAGCGGGCGATTTTGGAATCAGTCCCAAAATTCTAGCACAGCCCTTTTTAGTATTTACCCCAGTGGGTAAAACCATCATAACCCGATGGGTATACAGAAACTTCTCAATTATGATATTTCAAAAAGTCACTTCAGCAAACTTAGTTGAATTAGAGATGAATGATTTTGATATCATTCTCGGCATGGATTAGCATCACTCCTGCTATGCCACAATCAACTGCAAAAATAGAACAGTCCAGTTTTGGTTTCCGAATGAACCCGTCCTAGAGTAGAGGGGTAGTACTTCAACGTTTAAAGGTCAGCTTGTTTCTTACCTTCGAGCAAGGAAAATTATGTTTAAAGGATGTGTCTATTATCTTGTTCTAGTTAAGGACACTAGTTTTGAAACTTCCAATCTTGATTCAGTCCCAGTCGTGAATGAATATTCAGATATGTTTCCTGAAGATCTTCCTAGAATTCCTCCCGAAAGGGAAATAGACTTCGGCATTGATCTTCTTCCAGATACTCAGCCTATATCTATTCTTCCATACAGAATGGCACCATCAAAACTCAGAAAATTAAAAGATCCGTTGAAAGATCTCTTAGATAAGGGGTTCATCAGGCCCAGCGTATCCCTGTGGGGTGCACCAGTCTTATTCATGCGCAAGAAAGACGATTCTCTCAGAATGTCCATTGATTACAGTCAGCTCAATAAAGTCACGGTCAAGAACAAATATCCTCTTCCCAGAATCGATGACTTGTTTGATCAACTTCAGGGTGCCAGCTATTTTTCTAAGATCGACCTCAGATCAGGCTATTATCAGCTCAGAGTCAGAGAATGTGACAGTTTGAAAATAGTTTTCCGTACTCGTATAGTCACTTTAAAATCCTAGTCATGTCCTTTAGTCTTACTAATGACCCAACAGCTTTCATGTACTTAATGAATCGGGTGTTCAAGCAGTACTTGGACATGTTCGTCATAGTTTTCATAGATTATATTCTGGTCTATTCCCGTAGTGAGCGTGATCATGCAGATCATCTCAGAATTGTACTTTAGACTCTCAAAGATCATCAGCTATTCGCCAAATTAAGTAAGTGTAAATTTTGGCTAAGGTCAGTAGCATTTCTTGGTCATATCATTTTCGGTGATACAATTAGGGTTGATCCTCAAAAGACCGAAGTGGTAAGAAATTGGCCTCGCCCTGTATCTCCATCAAATATCAGGAGTTTCTTGGGTTTGGCTGGCTATTACAGATGGTTTGTTTAGATATTTTCTTCTATTGCATCCCCTATGTCCAGATTGGCTCAGAAGAAAGTCAAGTTTCAGTGATCAGATCTTTGTGAGAAGAGTTTTCAAGAGTTGAAGACACGACTCACCTCAGCTCCAGTCCTAGCTATTCCAAATGGTTCAGATGGGTTCGTAGTATATTGTGATGCATCCATAGTAGGCTTAGGTTATGTCCTCATGCAGCATGGTAAGGTCATAGCCTACGCCTCCAGACAGCTTTAAACCCCATGAGAAGAATTATCCAACTCATGATCTTGAGTTAGCATCCGTAGTATTTGCCTTAAAGATTTGGAGGCATTACCTATATGGTGTTCATGTAGATGTGTTCACAGACCATAAGATCCTTCAGTACATATTCTCTCAGAAAGATCTTAACCTCCGCTAGAGAAAGTGGTTAAAGCTCTTGAAAGATTACGACATGAGTGTCCTTTATCATTCGGGCAAGGCCTACGTAGTGGCCAACGCTCTCAGTAGACTATCTATGGGTAGTGTTGCTCATGTTAAGGACAGTATGAAGAAGTTAGCTCAGGAAGTCCATCAGCTTGCCAGACTAGGTGTTCGCTTAGTCGATATAGAGAAGGGTAATGTATGGGTTTAGAAAAGTCTCTCTTATGAAGAAATTCCAGTCAAAATCCTTGACTACCAGATTCTTAAACTAAGGAACAAATAAGTCTCTCAAATCAAAGTTCTTTAGCGGAATCAGTCCATTGGGGGAGCTACTTGGGAAGCAGAAGCAGACATACGAACCAAGTACCTTCACCTCTTCTCCACAAACTCAGACTCGGCTCAAGGTAATAATTTTCCTTAATATTATTCAGTTTCATAATCAAATTTCCATTATAAACTTGGTACCAAGTACCATTACATATTCAGTCATGCATTCATGTGTCAGCTCAGTCATGTATTCATGCATCATATATGCATGTTTAATACGATAAAACCAGTATATTAGTCATGTCAGTCATGAAATCATGCTTCAGTTATGCATGTTTAGTATGTACTTTCAGTTATTATTTCTCTCAGTCAAATCAGTCTCATTTGAGGACGAACATTCCTAAGGGGGAGATATTGTAATACGCTAAAAAATATAAATCAATATTAGCACCATATTTCAAACTTATGCATAGTACATCATGGTATTGGTAGTTTCATGATCAAGTTTGACGTAAATTAAGTTCTCAAATACATCCTAACTATTAGGCGAATCAAAACATTCCTTACCGATTGAATTCTTGGAAAGAATATTGATGTAGTCAACTTCAAACGAGCATATCTCTAGCTATACAATGAATTTTTGAGTTCATAACCCACCAAAAGATAGATAATTGAATTATATTTTCAAGGATATCAATTTCGTCCAAATCTGATGTCGGAGCAAAAAGGTATACCCATTTTACTCCAGCATGTTAGCCTAGCAACTAAGTGACAACATGAGCTGACGGCTTATCACATATCTGACAAATTATCAGTTAATGTTGTCAGCCTTAGGCAGAAATTCATAAATTCTAGCATCAAGTGATGACATAAGCTGACGGCTTATCATATATGTGACGACATCGGCCCAATGTTGTCAGCCGTAGAATTCAGCATTTTCTAAACGGTTTTGAAGGGGTATTTTGGTATTTTCCCTTCACCCCAAAGCTCCATAAACACTGAATTCAGCCTCCATTTCACCAAAATACATTATTTTCTCTCAAATTCTTTCAAGAACATGAAGAGGGGTTTCCAGTTCAAGATCCAAATCTCAAGGACTCTTCCATCAATCTTTCCAAATCAAGTATCAAGGTATGTTATGTGTTGATTCATGGGTATCTTTCACCCATGAAGCTCAAGAATCTCTTTTCAAAATCCAAGATTTGTGTATTGATGAATGTTCATGATTTAAATTAAATCGAAATTCATGTTCATGTTGTTGTAGGGTTTTAATTCATGTTTTAAATTACATATTCCAATGATTGACCCTAGTATATGAAGATTTGCATAATAATAATGATAAACCCCCTTCAATTTACAAGTTTATTAATTTATCCATGATTGTTTGATGTGTTGATGATTGTATGACAAAGCATGTTCCCCATGTGTTTGACTAAATGCCTATGTCAAGGAAAAGTGTCATACTAGTATAATAATAAGAAATCTCCATTCATGTACAAGTTTATGCATGTCAAGTGTTTGATGAAATGTCTTAGTCAATGAATTATGGATATATGTGTAGCCATTGTAGTGCTTTAGAACTTGTACTTTATGAAATCTCCAACTTATTGTATTATGGATTGTGATGTTGGTCATGTATTCAAGAAAGTCATGCTTTGTTAGTTTCTTCCTATCGAGTCCTGGAGGTACTTGTACCTAAAAAATATAGTTATGTGCCTAGAGTTAGTGTCATGTTTCCACGATATCCTCAGTCAAGCCATGGTCCATAGAACTCAGTCAATCATATGACTCAGGAAAGCTCAGTAATACAGTAATCTCAATACTATTCCGTCAGTCAACAGAAACTCAGTTAATCCAGTCCAGTTTAGTTCAATAATCCATATTCAGTGTCTACTCAGATGGGAGTAGGAATTAACACCGAGTGAACCCAAGGATGGGAACACACACTGTCAGAAGAGAGTGAGATTCTTAGAAGTCATCCTTGCATTCCAGAACTATGTAACCACCATAGGTTGAGACATCAACACTGTCAGATGAGGGTTGATGAGGTGGATAAATACTGTCAGATGAGGGTCTCACCATTCTCTTTTGGGGACACTATCTGATGAGGGTCACCCACATCTTGTCCTTACCAGTGGCGCGATATTGACACCCTTCTAATTGGGATTACAGATTGGATCCCAATTCAACTATATATTGTGTTATTTGGGTCATATCTGTTATATGACTACTTTCCATAATTTCTGTTATAGATCAGGATTGTCAGATACAGTCATTCAATCTCAGTAATAGAACTTAGTTCTACAGAATTTAGAATTGTCAGATGTAATCACCTTAGAACAAAACGAAACTGAGCTAGTTCCATCAGAAACTAGACTATCAAATACAGTCGCTCAGTATTAGTTATTTTAGTTATACAGCTATCAGCATCTCATGTTATCAGTACTCAGATTCAGTAATCATATTATCACAAACTCAGTTACAGTTATTATGTATTCACACATGTATTCTCACGCTCATGGTTTTCAGTCAGTTAGTATAGTTCATGCATGTGAACCCTTTGCATTCAGCCTATCTCACATACATACCAATACATTCGATCGTATCAACGCATTTGCGCTATGGTGTTTTATACCATATGTTCAGAAGCACGAGCTTCAGAGCATTAGTAGCATTCCAGAACTCAGCAGTCAGAGTCAACAGTGAGTCCTCATTCTTTGAGGACATAAGCATTATCTTATTATTTCAGTACTTAGTTTATTTCAGTAGTTGGTGTTAGTTGGGGGCATGTCCCATCAACTCCTTATTCAGATAGTTAGAGGCTTTTCAGACTATCATGTTCAGTCAGTTTATTTTAGTTTGTTTTTTGTATTTCATACCCCACATAGATGTTATATTTTATTAGATATTGTGTCTCAGCTTTGAACCTTACAACCTTTATTTTTGCATTTATACAGTATATTTTTCAGTGTTCAGGTACAGATTTCAGTCATGGATTAGCTTGTGGTCCTTCGAGGTCATGAGCACCGTGTAACATTTTGGGTATCAGATTCAAGGCGTTACACTTAGCCTCCAGTTCCACAGTCTTCAACTATATCTTTATTAGCTAATTTAACCAACACTTGTGGGGGAAAGTATTATTTGATTCAAAGATGGAATTAGTGTTCTGGAATTAGTTTTTTTTTTTTCAAAAACTCAACCTCCTTTTATTCCCAATTCAAAGGAAAAAGGGGAGGAGAAGAGGTTAACGTATTTTGGCTCTTTATTACAGATTTAATTCCAAAACATTTTGGCCTTAATTGTCTCTTTATGCCAAAAATGTTTTTGGCCCTTTAAAGATGACATAATGCCTTAATTGGGTTTTAAAAATTATTCCTTTTATAGAAGACCAGTAAATAATATTACCTTTTTTATAATCCTTTTCTTTTCCAAATTAGATTAGCTAATAAGGCATAGTAGGGACCGCAAATTTATTAACTGAGGCTTCCAGTTATGATATTAATTCGGTGATGAAAGAATTGTCATATCATAATAATTATAAATTATTCCACTAAAAATCTGTAATTGCACTCCTCGGTTTAATTTCGAAATCTCCACTACATCTTATTTAACTCCCCATGTTAGAATTACCGATACCAATCAATTTAATTAAATTATCTGAAAAATTTAACTCATTGATTAATTTAATCTTTTATTTATAATGTTTAACTTATTTCACATGACGGGTACAAAATCCACCTGCAGGGTTTTCACGTGAAAACTTAGAAGCAACCATAAAGGGGTGTCTTCTATCTCAAGTCCGAGACATGGTTCTATCAACTAATTTATATTTCACTAAATAATTTGTCATTATCCAACCTATTAGGAATATATTGACTCATAAAAGAATCTCGACTTTTAATAGATTAAAATGACAAATCAAATCACTTAGATCATAATAATTATATCAAAATTAAGAGTATAAGTACATGTAATGGTCTAGAGAAATCGTTTATTACTATTCAAAACATAAACGAATATCTCTAATTGGTTCGTTCAATACATACGAAATGTACTAGCACAAGAATTTCGAATATTACCACTCCCATAATTAAGATCAAATTATATTTAATCTTGTGCTACAATCATCAAGATGTTTGTCCTACCTCATCTTTGAATGTAAACATTAATTTATTACTTATAAAAACCGACAATTTTAATCTTTCGTACATGAGTTAAAATACTCCATACACAAAATTGTCTATTATATAAGTAAAGGACACACATGTTAATGCAATGATCTATTCAAATAAAGATTTTATTAATATAATAAATTGTCTTTACATAGGATGAAAATACAATGCTATAACACAAATTACATGGTTAATAGTATATCCTAACAATCTCTCACTTAGACTCATAACCATGAATGTAGAATTTTAACACCCATTTCTTCCACATGTTTATCAAAAACCTTTTGGGTTAAGCCCTTTGTAAATGCTCCGCCAAATTATTCTTCGACTCAATCTTCAAAACTCTCACATCACCCCTTTGAGTAATATATCGAATGAGGTGATATTTTCTCTTAATAAGCTCACTTGTTTTATGGCTTTGTGGTTCTTTCGAGTTTGCAACTGCACCACTATTGTCACAGTAAAGTGGTAGTGGTGTTTGTACTGAAGGAACAACTCTAAGATCTTTCAAAAAGTTACCAAGCCAATTAGCCTCTTTAGCTGCCTCAGAGGCAGCTATATATTCGGCTTCCATGGTGAAATCAGCAATACATGATTTCTTGATACTCCTCCAATTAATGGCTCTACCTCCTAAAGTAAACACAAATCCTGAGGTAGCTTTTCTAGAATCTTTATCCGACTGAAAAACTGAATTAGTATACCCAACAGGTCCAAGATTCTCAGAGTGAAAAACAAGCACGTAATCCCTAGTCCTTTTAAGGTACTTGATTATATGCTTAACCGCAGTCCAATGTTCTTTCCCAGGATTAGACTGAAATCTGCTAATCATGCCAACTACAAAGCAGATATCTGGTCTAGCACACAACATAGCATACATGAGGCTCCCTACAGTAAAAGCATAAGGGACTGCCTTCATTCTCTCTATCTCATCAGTCGTTTTAGGCGACTAATCTTTTGATAAAGTAATTCCATTCCTAAAAGGAAGGAATCCCTTTTTGGAATTTTTCATGCTAAATCTTGCAAGAATAATATCAATATAAAGTTCTTGAAATAATCCTAACATCCTTTGTTTACGATCTCGCATAAGCTTTATTCCAAGAATATGAGTTGCTTCTCCCAAGTCTTTCATATCAAAATGCAAAGACAGCCACTCCTTAATGGAATTCAACATGCTCACATTATTTCCTATGAGCAAAATATCATCTATGTA
Source organism: Capsicum annuum (assembly GCF_002878395.1). NCBI lineage: Eukaryota > Viridiplantae > Streptophyta > Magnoliopsida > Solanales > Solanaceae > Capsicum > Capsicum annuum. The sequence goes on along the minus strand of NC_061111.1, from coordinate 232,770,298 downwards.
TAGAATCAAAAATGCTACTCTATTTCCATCCCATTTTTTATAGATGTGTGACTCATTTTGACATTGATCAAAACCAAAAGTCTTAATCGAATTGTCAAAACAAGTATTCTATGCCCTAGATATTTGTTTCAACCCGTAAATAGATTTCTTAAGTTTACTCATTACCACTTTCCAAGAAACCTTCTGGTTGTGTCATATACATGCACTCATCAAGACTTCCATTTAAGAAAGTCGTCTTGACATCCATTTGCCAAATTTCATGGTCATAATGAGCTGCAATGGATAAGAGAATCCTAATGGATTTAAGCATAGCTACCGTCGAAAAAGTTTTCTCATAGTCAATTCCTTCTTTTTGAGTAAACCCTTTCGCAACAAGTCTAGCCTTAAAAGTTTGCACTTTTCCATCCACACCTCTCTTTTTTATAGGTCCACCTACAGCCAATGGGTTTGACTACCGCAGGTGGTTCTACAAGTTTTCAGACTTGATTAGAATACATAGACTCCATTTTAGATTTTATAGTAGCAATCCACATTTTAGCATCTTTGTCATGTAGTGATTCGGTGAAATTAAGAGGTTCTGTATTAGGCTCCTCAGGGATTCTATCATACGATTCTCCCAAGAGCACAAATCATAAAGGTTTTCTAATAATTCTCCCACTACGATGACTAGTCACTACAGGATCTGTTACATTTGAAACTAAATTTTGAACACCTTGAATGTCTTTTTGCACTATGACAGGTTCCTCGACATTACCCTGGACGTTTTCCTCCATAATTGTAGGATGCTCGACGTTACTCCCACTACTTTGAGGTAGTGTAATGTCAAGTGTTTGCTCTTGTGCAACGTCTTTTCTAATCACATTTTCCCCCTACGTGGATGCAATGGTATGTCAATAATAGTTTTTGGAATTTGTTCTTGCGTTTCATTATTCGTTATTCTATTGCTCAATTCTTGTAAAATAATTTTACTTCTAGTAACGTGGTTCATTAAATAATTCTCTTCAAAAAATCTAGCATTTGTAGAAACAATTACCTTCTGTTCCTTAGGACAATAAAATAAACCCCCTTTTGTTCCTTTTGGATATCAAATAAAAATATACACTTCTATCCTAGATTCCAACTTATCAGTTTTTCCTTTTAGCACATATGTTAGACAACTCCAAACCCGAATATGCCATAGGCTAGGCTTGCTCCCACTCCACAATTCAGATAGGGTTAAAGGTACTGATTTTGAAGGAACCAAGTTCAGAATATAACTTGCAGTTTCTAATGCATAACCCCAAAAAATAAAAAAGCAAATCTGAATAACTTAACATTGATCTAACCATTTCCAAAAGAGTTCTATTTTATCGTTCTGCCATACCATTTTACTGCGGTGTTCCCAGAGCAGAATATTGATATGTAATTCCTGATTTTGATAAGTATTTAATGAATTCCGCAAAAAGGTATTCACCACCATAATCAGATCGTAATGTATGGATATGTTTGTTATGTCGCTTTTTCGTTTCCATCTTAAATTCTTTGAATTTTTCAAAGCGTTCAAATTTATGGCGTAGAAAATAGATGTATCCATATTTCGAGTAATCATCTATGAAAGTCATAAAATACTCAAAACCACCTCTTTCTTGAATATTCATAGGACCACACAAATCAGTATGAATTAATTCTAACTTATTACCGGCTCTATTTCCTTTGGAAGAAAAATGTCTCTTGGTCATTTTACCTTCTAAACAGGAGTCACAAGTTGGAATTGCCTCCACTTTCAATGAACTCAAAGGTCTATCAGAAACAAGTCGTGAAATCCTATTTATGTTAATATGACCTAGACGTAAGTGCCATAAGTATGTTTCACTCAATTCCAAAATACATTTTCTTTTATGTGATTGATCAATATTATTAATTTTCATTATTTGTAGCATATCATGGGAAACCTGAAAAACTAACAAATCATGTATTCTAGGAGCAGAAATAATAAAATGCTTATTAAACTTAATAATTGCACAATCATTAACAAAATAAATATTATAACCAGCATCCATTATTTTTAAAATTGAAAGTAAATTCCTTCTTATAGAAGGTACGCAAAGAACATTATTCAATCTTAAAACTCTAGAAGTACTAAACGAAATAGAAATATTTCCTATAGCTAAGGCTGGTGCTGGTTCCCCATATGCTTGAAACACGTTCAATTCATTTTCACTTAGGCATCGTGTTTTCTAAAACTCCTGCAATGAAGTGCAGATATGATTAGTGGCTCCCAAGTCTAGAGCCCCAAATTGGGTAGAAACAGCCGGTAAAAATGTTTCACCGACATATGAAAAGATGTACCTTGTTTTTGCATCTTTGCTATGTAGCCGGGACACTGTTTCTTATAATGATCAGGTTGCTTGCAATGATAGCATTTTCCCTTAGGCTTAGCCACACCACCATTAGCACCTGAAATCTTACGAGGCTTTTTCTTCTTTTTCTTTTCGCCTTTTGGCTTAGAAGTTGAACCTAAAGATTTGTCAACCATCAACACCGCAAGAGGATCTTGTTTCTTAATGATAGATTCTACCGCTTGTAGCTCATTCAACAGTTTTGCAAGAGATAAGTCCATCTTATTCATGTTATAATTCAAGCAAAACTATTGAAAACTATCCGGCAGAGTCTTCAGGACCATCTCAACCTGAGATTCCTTATAATTAATCGTACCAAGAATTTCTAGCTCGTTCAATAAACTCATCATTTTAAGAACATGTTCCCTTACTGAAGTTCCTTCAACCATTTTTGTGTGCAAAAGATCTTTCATCGCTGTCTGCTTTGCAACACGATTTTGCTCACCAAATATCTCTTTGAGAGATTCAACCATATCATAAGCAGCAGTCATGGACTGATGTTGATGCTGCAACATATTTTCCATAGAGTCAAGAATGTATTATTTTGCCATCTCATCAGCCTTGACCCACTTATTGTAGGCTTTAATTTCATTATCAGTGGGTTCATCGGACTTAACAGGACATTCTTCAACCAGCACAAATTTAAAGCCCTCAGAAGTAAGAATAATGTCCAAATTACATTTTCAGTTCACATAGTTAGGACATTCTAGTTAATTTTGATTCAGGATAGAAGTTAAAGGATTGAATGAAAACATGGTTAATATGTTATATAATCTAATTAAAAACAGATCATTAGACATACTGCAGAATAATAAAATTCTTAAAAAAAAATATATCACATACATAACCATGCACATAAACAGTTAGAATCATTAGTGAAACTTAACCATTTAAGCAAATATACACATAATGTCAAATATTTTATCTCTTAAATAAAATAGAACCAACTCAGTTAGAGAGTAAATTGTTGATTTAATTTATATAAATATCACATTTCATAAGTCTCTGTACTATTGAACCAACATGTAACTTAGTTGGAAAGTTAATACAAGTCATCAAAAACAAGAAACTATAAAACAGTATTACATTATACAAATTTATCCGATGGGGAAGATGACCTATGTGAATATGTAAACTCATATTATTTACTGTTATTAACCACTGAAAATCAAAAGGAATGATCCCTATCACCACTGGTTTGAGAAATATAATTTTTTCAGAATTTTTAAGTTTTCTAAAAATATAAAAACTCCCAAAAACTCATCAAAACGATTCTGAATGGCCAAAAAATAGCCTGGATCACAGTACACTGTGTGTATTGTTCAGTGAGTCATTTCCAATAAACGTACCAAATTTCAGGTCATTCAAAATTCATCAAAACTGAAAAACTTCAAAATGGACCAAAACGACAATTATTGGTCGAGCTGTTACGAGGGTCAGCAGGGCTGCCTGCACTACTTGGCCTTACTACTACTGTTCATATAGTGAGTAATGATTATGGCTGGATTTAGTCAAAACTCATCATAATTTTTCCCTTAATCCACAAAACTAATTGTCACAAAACTATGCAAAATTCATTTTAT